>NW_027473033.1:0-99160 GCF_030347505.1 Rhynchophorus ferrugineus
CATGCTAATTACATTGCCGGTTGCCAAATTGCATTATCTCTTATAGTTTCCGATATATGGACTATCGATAATTTACACCTTAGGCTCTGCTTCTAACTTGGGCCCAAATTGTAAAATGGTCTTATCTATTGGCGATTTCGTTCCAATTCACATTCCAAGTAATATTCGGCATGCTAATTACATTGCCGGTTGCCAAATTGCATTATCTCTTATAGTTTCCGAGATATGGACTATCGATAATTTACACCTTAGGCTCTGCTTCTAACTTGGGCCCAAATTGTAAAATGGTCTTATCTATTGGCGATTTCGTCCCAATTCACATTCCAAGTGATATTCGGCATTCTAATTACATTGCCGGTTGCGAAATTGCATTATCTCTTATAGTTTCCGAGATATGGACTATCAATAATTTACACCTTAGGCTCTGCTTCTAACTTGGGCCCAAATTGTAAAATGGCCTTATCTATTGGCGATTTCGTTCCAATTCACATTCCAAGTAATATTCGGCATGCTAATTACATTGCCGGTTGCCAAATTGCATTATCTCTTATAGTTTCCGAGATATGGACTATCGATAATTTACACCTTAGGCTCTGCTTCTAACTTGGGCCCAAATTGTAAAATGGTCTTATCTATTGGCGATTTCGTTCCAATTCACATTCCAAGTAATATTCGGCATGCTAATTACATTGCCGGTTGCCAAATTGCATTATCTCTTATAGTTTCCGCGATATGGACTATCGATAATTTACACCTTAGGCTCTGCTTCTAACTTGGGCCCAAATTGTAAAATGGTCTTATCTATTGGCTATTTCGTTCCAATTCACATTCCAAGTAATATTCGGCATGCTAATTACATTGCCGGTTGCCAAATTGCATTATCTCTTATAGTTTCCGGGATATGGACTATCGATAATTTACACCTTAGGCTCTGCTTCTAACTTGGGCCCAAATTGTAAAATGGTCTTATCTATTGGCGATTTCGTTCCAATTCACACTCCAAGTAATATTCGGCATGCTAATTACATTGCCGGTTGCGAAATTGCATTATCTCTTATAGTTTCCGAGATATGGACTATCGATAATTTACACCTTAGGCTCTGCTTCTAACTTGGGCCCAAATTGTAAAATGGTCTTATCTATTGGCGATTTCGTTCCAATTCACATTCCAAGTAATATTCGGCATGCTAATTACATTGCCGGTTGCCAAATTGCATTATCTCTTATAGTTTCCGAGATATGGACTATCGATAATTTACACCTTAGGCTCTGCTTCTAACTTGGGCCCAAATTGTAAAATGGTCTTATCTATTGGCTATTTCGTTCCAATTCACATTCCAAGTAATATTCGGCATGCTAATTACATTGCCGGTTGCCAAATTGCATTATCGCTTATAGTTTCCGAGATATGGACTATCGATAATTTACACCTTAGGCTCTGCTTCTAACTTGGGCCCAAATTGTAAAATGATCTTATCTATTGGCGATTTCGTTCCAATTCACACTCCAAGTAATATTCGGCATGCTAATTACATTGCCGGTTGCGAAATTGCATTATCTCTTATAGTTTCCGAGATATGGACTATCGATAATTTACACCTTAGGCTCTGCTTCTAACTTGGGCCCAAATTGTAAAATGGTCTTATCTATTGGCGATTTCGTTCCAATTCACATTCCAAGTAATATTCGGCATGCTAATTACATTGCCGGTTGCCAAATTGCATTATCTCTTATAGTTTCCGAGATATGGACTATCGATAATTTACACCTTAGGCTCTGCTTCTAACTTGGGCCCAAATTGTAAAATGGTCTTATCTATTGGCGATTTCGTTCCAATTCACATTCCAAGTAATATTCGGCATGCTAATTACATTGCCGGTTGCCAAATTGCATTATCTCTTATAGTTTCCGAGATATGGACTATCGATAATTTACACCTTAGGCTCTGCTTCTAACTTGGGCCCAAATTGTAAAATGGTCTTATCTATTGGCGATTTCGTCCCAATTCACATTCCAAGTGATATTCGGCATTCTAATTACATTGCCGGTTGCGAAATTGCATTATCTCTTATAGTTTCCGAGATATGGACTATCAATAATTTACACCTTAGGCTCTGCTTCTAACTTGGGCCCAAATTGTAAAATGGTCTTATCTATTGGCGATTTCGTTCCAATTCACATTCCAAGTAATATTCGGCATGCTAATTACATTGCCGGTTGCCAAATTGCATTATCTCTTATAGTTTCCGAGATATGGACTATCGATAATTTACACCTTAGGCTCTGCTTCTAACTTGGGCCCAAATTGTAAAATGGTCTTATCTATTGGCGATTTCGTTCCAATTCACATTCCAAGTAATATTCGGCATGCTAATTACATTGCCGGTTGCCAAATTGCATTATCTCTTATAGTTTCCGCGATATGGACTATCGATAATTTACACCTTAGGCTCTGCTTCTAACTTGGGCCCAAATTGTAAAATGGTCTTATCTATTGGCGATTTCGTTCCAATTCACATTCCAAGTAATATTCGGCATGCTAATTACATTGCCGGTTGCCAAATTGCATTATCTCTTATAGTTTCCGAGATATGGACTATCGATAATTTACACCTTAGGCTCTGCTTCTAACTTGGGCCCAAATTGTAAAATGGTCTTATCTATTGGCGATTTAGTTGCAATTCACATTCCAAGTAATATTCGGCATGCTAATTACATTGCCGGTTGCCAAATTGCATTATCTCTTATAGTTTCCGAGATATGGACTATCGATAATTTACACCTTAGGCTCTGCTTCTAACTTGGGCCCAAATTGTAAAATGGTCTTATCTATTGGCGATTTCGTTCCAATTCACATTCCAAGTAATATTCGGCATGCTAATTACATTGCCGGTTGCCAAATTGCATTATCTCTTATAGTTTCCGAGATATGGACTATCGATAATTTACACCTTAGGCTCTGCTTCTAACTTGGGCCCAAATTGTAAAATGGTCTTATCTATTGGCGATTTCGTTCCAATTCACACTCCAAGTAATATTCGGCATGCTAATTACATTGCCGGTTGCGAAATTGCATTATCTCTTATAGTTTCCGAGATATGGACTATCGATAATTTACACCTTAGGCTCTGCTTCTAACTTGGGCCCAAATTGTAAAATGGTCTTATCTATTGGCGATTTCGTTCCAATTCACATTCCAAGTAATATTCGGCATGCTAATTACATTGCCGGTTGCCAAATTGCATTATCTCTTATAGTTTCCGAGATATGGACTATCGATAATTTACACCTTAGGCTCTGCTTCTAACTTGGGCCCAAATTGTAAAATGGTCTTACCTATTGGCGATTCCGTTCCAATTCACATTCCAAGTAATATTCGGCATGCTAATTACATTGCCGGTTGCCAAATTGCATTATCTCTTATAGTTTCCGGGATATGGACTATCGATAATTTACACCTTATTCTCTGCTTCTAACTTGGGCCCAAATTGTAAAATGGTCTTATCTATTGGCGATTTCGTTCCAATTCACATTCCAAGTAATATTCGGCATGCTACTTACATTGCCGGTTGCCAAATTGCATTATCTCTTATAGTTTCCGAGATATGGACTATCGATAATTTACACCTTAGGCTCTGCTTCTAACTTGGGCCCAAATTGTAAAATGGTCTTATCTATTGGCGATTTCGTCCCAATTCACATTCCAAGTGATATTCGGCATGCTAATTACATTGCCGGTTGCGAAATTGCATTATCTCTTATAGTTTCCGAGATATGGACTATCGATAATTTACACCTTAGGCTCTGCTTCTAACTTGCTCCCAAATTGTAAAATGGTCTTATCTATTGGCGATTTCGTTCCAATTCACATTCCAAGTAATATTCGGCATGCTAATTACATTGCCGGTTGCCAAATTGCATTATCTCTTATAGTTTCCGAGATATGGACTATCGATAATTTACACCTTAGGCTCTGCTTCTAACTTGGGCCCAAATTGTAAAATGGCCTTATCTATTGGCGATTTCGTTCCAATTCACATTTCAAGTAATATTCGGCATGCTAATTACATTGCCGGTTGCCAAATTGAATTATCTCTTATAGTTTCCGAGATATGGACTATCGATAATTTACACCTTAGGCTCTGCTTCTAACTTGTGCCCAAATTGTAAAATGGTCTTATCTATTGGCGATTTCGTTCCAATTCACATTCCAAGTAATATTCGGCATGCTAATTACATTGCCGGTTGCCAAATTGCATTATCTCTTATAGTTTCCGAGATATGGACTATCGATAATTTACACCTTAGGCTCTGCTTCTAACTTGGGCCCAAATTGTAAAATGGTCTTATCTATTGGCGATTTCGTTCCAATTCACATTCCAAGTAATATTCGGCATGCTAATTACATTGCCGGTTGCCAAATTGCATTATCTCTTATAGTTTCCGAGATATGGACTATCGATAATTTACACCATAGGCTCTGCTTCTAACTTGGACCCAAATTGTAAAATGGTCTTATCTATTGGCGATTTCGTTCCAATTCACATTCCAAGTAATATTCGGCATGCTAATTACATTGCCGGTTGCCAAATTGCATTATCTCTTATAGTTTCCGAGATATGGACTATCGATAATTTACACCTTAGGCTCTGCTTCTAACTTGGGCCCAAATTGTAAAATGGTCTTATCTATTGGCGATTTCGTCCCAATTCACATTCCAAGTGATATTCGGCATGCTAATTACATTGCCGGTTTCGAAATTGCATTATCTCTTATAGTTTCCGAGATATGGACTATCCATAATTTACACCTTAGGCTCTGCTTCTAACTTGGGCCCAAATTGTAAAATGGTCTTATCTATTGGCGATTTCGTTCCAATTCGCATTCCAAGTAATATTCGGCATGCTAATTACATTGCCGGTTGCCAAATTGCATTATCTCTTATAGTTTCCGAGATATGGACTATCGATAAATTACACCTTAGGCTCTGCTTCTAACTTGGGCCCAAATTGTAAAATGGTCTTATCTATTGGCGATTTCGTTCCAATTCACATTCCAAGTAATATTCGGCATGCTAATTACATTGCCGGTTGCCAAATTGCATTATCTCTTATAGTTTCCGAGATATGGACTATCGATAATTTACACCATAGGCTCTGCTTCTAACTTGGACCCAAATTGTAAAATGGTCTTATCTATTGGCGATTTCGTTCCAATTCACATTCCAAGTAATATTCGGCATGCTAATTACATTGCCGGTTGCCAAATTGCATTATCTCTTATAGTTTCCAAGATATGGACTATCGATAATTTACACCTTAGGCTCTGCTTCTAACTTGGGCCCAAATTGTAAAATGGTCTTATCTATTGGCGATTTCGTCCCAATTCACATTCCAAGTGATATTCGGCATGCTAATTACATTGCCGGTTTCGAAATTGCATTATCTCTTATAGTTTCCGAGATATGGACTATCCATAATTTACACCTTAGGCTCTGCTTCTAACTTGGGCCCAAATTGTAAAATGGTCTTATCTATTGGCGATTTCGTTCCAATTCGCATTCCAAGTAATATTCGGCATGCTAATTACATTGCCGGTTGCCAAATTGCATTATCTCTTATAGTTTCCGAGATATGGACTATCGATAAATTACACCTTAGGCTCTGCTTCTAACTTGGGCCCAAATTGTAAAATGGTCTTACCTATTGGCGATTTCGTTCCAATTCGCACTCCAAGTAATATTCGGCATGCTAATTACATTGCCGGTTGCGAAATTGCATTATCTCTTATAGTTTCCGAGATATGGACTATCAATAATTTACACCTTAGGCTCTGCTTCTAACTTGGGCCCAAATTGTAAAATGGTCTTATCTATTGGCGATTTCGTTCCAATTCACATTCCAAGTAATATTCGGCATGCTAATTACATTGCCGGTTGCCAAATTGCATTATCTCTTATAGTTTCCGAGATATGGACTATCGATAATTTACACCTTAGGCTCTGCTTCTAACTTGGGCCCAAATTGTAAAATGGTCTTCTCTATTGGCGATTTCGTTCCAATTCACATTCCAAGTAATATTCGGCATGCTAATTACATTGCCGGTTGCCAAATTGCATTATCTCTTATAGTTTCCGAGATATGGACTATCGATAATTTACACCTTAGGCTCTGTTTCTAACTTGGGCCCAAATTGTAAAATGGTCTTATCTATTGGCGATTTCATTCCAATTCACATTCCAAGTAATATTCGGCATGCTAATTACATTGCCGGTTGCCAAATTGCATTATCTCTTATAGTTTCCGAGATATGGACTATCGATAATTTACACCTTAGGCTCTGCTTCTAACTTGGGCCCAAATTGTAAAATGGTCTTCTCTATTGGCGATTTCGTTCCAATTCACATTCCAAGTAATATTCGGCATGCTAATTACATTGCCGGTTGCCAAATTGCATTATCTCTTATAGTTTCCGAGATATGGACTATCGATAATTTACACCTTAGGCTCTGTTTCTAACTTGGGCCCAAATTGTAAAATGGTCTTATCTATTGGCGATTTCATTCCAATTCACATTCCAAGTAATATTCGGCATGCTAATTACATTGCCGGTTGCCAAATTGCATTATCTCTTATAGTTTCCGAGATATGGACTATCGATAATTTCCACCTTAGGCTCTGCTTCTAACTTGGGCCCAAATTGTAAAATGGTCTTCTCTATTGGCGATTTCGTTCCAATTCACATTCCAAGTAATATTCGGCATGCTAATTACATTGCCGGTTGCCAAATTGCATTATCTCTTATAGTTTCCGAGATATGGACTATCGATAATTTACACCTTAGGCTCTGCTTCTAACTTGGGCCCAAATTGTAAAATGGTCTTCTCTATTGGCGATTTCGTTCCAATTCACATTCCAAGTAATATTCGGCATGCTAATTACATTGCCGGTTGCCAAATTGCATTATCTCTTATAGTTTCCGAGATATGGACTATCGATAATTTACACCTTAGGCTCTGCTTCTAACTTGGGCCCAAATTGTAAAATCGTCTAATCTATTGGCGATTTCGTTCCAATTCACATTCCAAGTAATATTCGGCATGCTAATTACATTGCCGGTTGCCAAATTGCATTATCTCTTATAGTTTCCGAGATATGGACTATCGGTAATTTACACCTTAGGCTCTGCTTCTAACTTGTGCCCAAATTGTAAAATGGTCTTATCTATTGGCGATTTCGTTCCAATTCACATTCCAAGTAATATCCGGCATGCTAATTACATTGCCGGTTGCCAAATTGAATTATCTCTTATAGTTTCCGAGATATGGACTATCGATAATTTACACCTTAGGCTCTGCTTCTAACTTGGGCCCAAATTGTAAAATGGTCTTACCTATTGGCGATTTCGTTCCAATTCACATTCCAAGTAATATTCGGCATGCTAATTACATTGCCGGTTGCCAAATTGCATTATCTCTTCTAGTTTCCGAGATATGGACTATCGATAATTTACACCTTAGGCTCTGCTTCTAACTTGGGCCCAAATTGTAAAATGGTCTTATCTATTGGCGATTTCGTTCCAATTCACATTCCAAGTAATATTCGGTATGCTAATTACATTTCCGGTTGCCAAATTGCATTATCTCTTATAGTTTTCGAGATATGGACTATCGATAATTTACATCTTAGGCTCTGCTTCTAACTTGGGCCCAAATTGTAAAATCGTCTTATCTATTGGCGATTTCGTTCCAATTCACATTCCAAGTAATATTCGGCATGCTAATTACATTGCCGGTTGCCAAATTGCATTATCTCTTATAGTTTCCGAGATATGGACTATCGATAATTTACATCTTAGGCTCTGCTTCTAACTTGGGCCCAAATTGTAAAATGGTCTTATCTATTGGCGATTTCGTTCCAATTCACATTCCAAGTAATATTCGGCATGCTAATTACATTGCCGGTTGCCAAATTGCATTATCTCTTAGAGTTTCCGAGATATGGACTATCGATAATTTACACCTTAGGCTCTGCTTCTAACTTGAGCCCAAATTGTAAAATGGTCTTATCTATTGGCGATTTCGTCCCAATTCACATTCCAAGTAATATTCGGCATGCTAATTACATTGCCGGTTGCCAAATTGCATTATCTCTTATAGTTTCCGAGATATGGACTATCGATAATTTACATCTTAGGCTCTGCTTCTAACTTGGGCCCAAATTGTAAAATGGTCTTATCTATTGGCGATTTCGTTCCAATTCACATTCCAAGTAATATTCGGCATGCTAATTACATTGCCGGTTGCCAAATTGCATTATCTCTTATAGTTTCCGAGATATGGACTATCGATAATTTACACCTTAGGCTCTGCTTCTAACTTGGGCCCAAATTGTAAAATGGTCTTATCTATTGGCGATTTCGTCCCAATTCACATTCCAAGTGATATTCGGCATGCTAATTACATTGCCGGTTGCGAAATTGCATTATCTCTTATAGTTTCCGAGATATGGACTATCAATAATTTACACCTTAGGCTCTGCTTCTAACTTGGGCCCAAATTGTAAAATGGTCTTATCTATTGGCGATTTCGTTCCAATTCACATTCCAAGTAATATTCGGCATGCTAATTACATTGCCGGTTGCCAAATTGCATTATCTCTTATAGTTTCCGAGATATGGACTATCGATAATTTACACCTTAGGCTCTGCTTCTAACTTGGGCCCAAATTGTAAAATGGTCTTATCTATTGGCGATTTCGTTCCAATTCACATTCCAAGTAATATTCGGCATGCGAATTACATTGCCGGTTGCCAAATTGCTTTATCTCTTATAGTTTCCGAGATATGGACTATCGATAATTTACACCTTAGGCTCTGCTTCTAACTTGGGCCCAAATTGTAAAATGGTCTTATCTATTGGCGATTTCGTTCCAATTCACATTCCAAGTAATATTCGGCATGCTAATTACATTGCCGGTTGCCAAATTGCATTATCTCTTATAGTTTCCGAGATATGGACTATCGGTAATTTACACCTTAGGCTCTGCTTCTAACTTGGGCCCAAATTGTAAAATGGTCTTATCTATTGGCGTTTTCGTTCCAATTCACATTCCAAGTAATATTCGGCATGCTAATTACATTGCCGGTTGCCAAATTGCATTATCTCTTATAGTTTCCGAGATATGGACTATCGATAATTTACACCTTAGGCTCTGCTTCTAACTTGGGCCCAAATTGTAAAAAGGTCTTCTCTATTGGCGATTTCGTTCCAATTCACTTTCCAAGTAATATTCGGCATGCTAATTACATTGCCGGTTGCCAAATTGCATTATCTCTTATAGTTTCCGAGATATGGACTATCGATAATTTACACCTTAGGCTCTGCTTCTAACTTGGGCCCAAATTGTAAAATGGTCTTATCTATTGGCGTTTTCGTTCCAATTCACATTCCAAGTAATATTCGGCATGCTAATTACATTGCCGGTTGCCAAATTGCATTATCTCTTATAGTTTCCGAGATATGGACTATCGATAATTTACACCTTAGGCTCTGCTTCTAACTTGGGCCCTAATTGTAAAATGGTCTTATCTATTGGCGATTTCGTTCCAATTCACATTCCAAGTAATATTCGGCATGCTAATTACATTGCCGATTGCCAAATTGCATTATCTCTTATAGTTTCCGAGATATGGACTATCGATAATTTACATCTTAGGCTCTGCTTCTAACTTGGGCCCAAATTGTAAAATCGTCTTATCTATTGGCGATTTCGTTCCAATTCACATTCCAAGTAATTTTCGGCATGCTAATTACATTGCCGGTTGCCAAATTGCATTATCTCTTATAGTTTCCGAGATATGGACTATCGATAATTTACACCTTAGGCTCTGCTTCTAACTTGGGCCCAAATTGTAAAATGGTCTTATCTATTGGCGATTTCGTTCCAATTCACATTCCAAGTAATATTCGGCATGCTAATTACATTGCCGGTTGCCAAATTGCATTATCTCTTATAGTTTCCGAGATATGGACTATCGATAATTTACATCTTAGGCTCTGCTTCTAACTTGGGCCCAAATTGTAAAATGGTCTTATCTATTGGCGATTTCGTTCCAATTCACATTCCAAGTAGTATTAGGCATGCTAATTACATTGCCGGTTGCCAAATTGCATTATCTCTTATAGTTTCCGAGATATGGACTATCGATAATTTACACCTTAGGCTCTGCTTCTAACTTGGGCCCAAATTGTAAAATGGTCTTATCTATTGGCGATTTCGTCCCAATTCACATTCCAAGTGACATTCGGCATGCTAATTACATTGCCGGTTGCGAAATTGCATTATCTCTTATAGTTTCCGAGATATGGACTATCAATAATTTACACCTTAGGCTCTGCTTCTAACTTGGGCCCAAATTGTAAAATGGTCTTATCTATTGGCGATTTCGTTCCAATTCACATTCCAAGTAATATTCGGCATGCTAATTACATTGCCGGTTGCCAAATTGCATTATCTCTTATAGTTTCCGAGATATGGACTATCGATAATTTACACCTTAGGCTCTGCTTCTAACTTGGGCCCAAATTGTAAAATGGTCTTATCTATTGGCGATTTCGTTCCAATTCACATTCCAAGTAATATTCGGCATGCTAATTACATTGCCGGTTGCCAAATTGCATTATCTCTTATAGTTTCCGAGATATGGACTATCGATAATTTACACCTTAGGCTCTGCTTCTAACTTGGGCCCAAATTGTTAAATGGTCTTATCTATTGGCGATTTCGTTCCAATTCACATTCCAAGTAATATTCGGCATGCTAATTACATTGCCGGTTGCCAAATTGCATTATCTCTTATAGTTTCCGAGATATGGACTATCGATAATTTACACCTTAGGCTCTGCTTCTAACTTGGGCCCAAATTGTAAAATGGTCTTATCTATTGGCGATTTCGTTCCAATTCACATTCCAAGTAATATTCGGCATGCTAATTACATTGCCGGTTGCCAAATTGCATTATCTCTTATAGTTTCCGAGATATGGACTATCGATAATTTACACCTTAGGCTCTGCTTCTAACTTGGCCCAAATTGTAAAATGGTCTTATCTATTGGCGATTTCGTTCCAATTCACACTCCAAGTAATATTCGGCATGCTAATTACATTGCCGGTTGCGAAATTGCATTATCTCTTATAGTTTCCGAGATATGGACTATCAATAATTTACACCTTAGGCTCTGCTTCTAACTTGGGCCCAAATTGTAAAATGGTCTTATCTATTGGCGATTTCGTTCCAATTCACATTCCAAGTAATATTCGGCATGCTAATTACATTGCCGGTTGCCAAATTGCATTATCTCTTATAGTTTCCGAGATATGGACTATCGATAATTTACACCTTAGGCTCTGCTTCTAACTTGGGCCCAAATTGTAAAATGGTCTTATCTATTGGCGATTTCGTTCCAATTCACATTCCAAGTACTATTCAGCATGCTAATTACATTGCCGGTTGCCAAATTGCATTATCTCTTATAGTTTCCGAGATATGGACTATCGATAATTTACACCTTAGGCTCTGCTTCTAACTTGGGCCCAAATTGTAAAATGGTCTTATCTATTGGCGATTTCGTTCCAATTCACATTCCAAGTAATATTCGGCATGCTAATTACATTGCCGGTTGCCAAATTGCATTATCTCTTGTAGTTTCCGAGATATGGACTATCAATAATTTACACCTTAGGCTCTGCTTCTAACTTGGGCCCAAATTGTAAAATGGTCTTTTCTATTGGCGATTTCGTTCCAATTCACATTCCAAGTAATATTCGGCATGCTAATTACATTGCCGGTTGCGAAATTGCATTATCTCTTATAGTTTCCGAGATATGGACTATCAATAATTTACACCTTAGGCTCTGCTTCTAACTTGGGCCCAAATTGTAAAATGGTCTTATCTATTGGCGATTTCGTTCCAATTCACATTCCAAGTAATATTCGGCATGTTAATTACATTGCCGGTTGCCAAATTGCATTATCTCTTATAGTTTCCGAGATATGGACTATCGATAATTTACACCTTAGGCTCTGCTTCTAACTTGGGCCCAAATTGTAAAATGGTCTTATCTATTGGCGATTTCGTTCCAATTCACATTCCAAGTAATATTCGGCATGCTAATTACATTGCCGGTTGCCAAATTGCATTATCTCTTATAGTTTCCGAGATATGGACTATCGATAATTTACACCTTAGGCTCTGCTTCTAACTTGGGCCCAAATTGTTAAATGGTCTTATCTATTGGCGATTTCGTTCCAATTCACATTCCAAGTAATATTCGGCATGCTAATTACATTGCCGGTTGCCAAATTGCATTATCTCTTATAGTTTCCGAGATATGGACTATCGATAATTTACACCTTAGGCTCTGCTTCTAACTTGGGCCCAAATTGTAAAATGGTCTTATCTATTGGCGATTTCGTTCCAATTCACATTCCAAGTAATATTCGGCATGCTAATTACATTGCCGGTTGCCAAATTGCATTATCTCTTATAGTTTCCGAGATATGGACTATCGATAATTTACACCTTAGGCTCTGCTTCTAACTTGGCCCAAATTGTAAAATGGTCTTATCTATTGGCGATTTCGTTCCAATTCACACTCCAAGTAATATTCGGCATGCTAATTACATTGCCGGTTGCGAAATTGCATTATCTCTTATAGTTTCCGAGATATGGACTATCAATAATTTACACCTTAGGCTCTGCTTCTAACTTGGGCCCAAATTGTAAAATGGTCTTATCTATTGGCGATTTCGTTCCAATTCACATTCCAAGTAATATTCGGCATGCTAATTACATTGCCGGTTGCCAAATTGCATTATCTCTTATAGTTTCCGAGATATGGACTATCGATAATTTACACCTTAGGCTCTGCTTCTAACTTGGGCCCAAATTGTAAAATGGTCTTATCTATTGGCGATTTCGTTCCAATTCACATTCCAAGTACTATTCGGCATGCTAATTACATTGCCGGTTGCCAAATTGCATTATCTCTTATAGTTTCCGAGATATGGACTATCGATAATTTACACCTTAGGCTCTGCTTCTAACTTGGGCCCAAATTGTAAAATGGTCTTATCTATTGGCGATTTCGTTCCAATTCACATTCCAAGTAATATTCGGCATGCTAATTACATTGCCGGTTGCCAAATTGCATTATCTCTTGTAGTTTCCGAGATATGGACTATCAATAATTTACACCTTAGGCTCTGCTTCTAACTTGGGCCCAAATTGTAAAATGGTCTTATCTATTGGCGATTTCGTTCCAATTCACATTCCAAGTAATATTCGGCATGCTAATTACATTGCCGGTTGCCAAATTGAATTATCTCTTATAGTTTCCGAGATATGGACTATCGATAATTTACACCTTAGGCTCTGCTTCTAACTTGGGCCCAAATTGTAAAATGGTCTTACCTATTGGCGATTACGTTCCAATTCACATTCCAAGTAATATTCGGCATGCTAATTACATTGCCGGTTGCCAAATTGCATTATCTCTTATAGTTTCCGAGATATGGACTATCGATAATTTACACCTTAGGCTCTGCTTCTAACTTGGGCCCAAATTGTAAAATGGTCTTATCTATTGGCGATTTCGTTCCAATTCACATTCCAATTAATATTCGGCATGCTAATTACATTGCCGGTTGCCAAATTGCATTATCTCTTATAGTTTCCGAGATATGGACTATCGATAATTTACACCTTAGGCTCTGCTTCTAACTTGGGCCCAAATTGTAAAATGGTCTTATCTATTGGCGATTTCGTTCCAATTCACATTCCAAGTAATATTCGGCATGCTAATTACATTGCCGGTTGCCAAATTGCATTATCTCTTATAGTTTCCGAGATATGGACTATCGATAATTTACATCTTAGGCTCTGCTTCTAACTTGGGCCCAAATTGTAAAATGGTCTTATCTATTGGCGATTTCGTCCCAATTCACATTCCAAGTACATTGCCGGTTGCGAAATTGCATTATCTCTTATAGTTTCCGAGATATGGACTATCAATAATTTACACCTTAGGCTCTGTTTCTAACTTGGGCCCAAATTGTAAAATGGTCTTATCTATTGGCGATTTCGTTCCAATTCACATTCCAAGTAATATTCGGCATGCTAATTACATTGCCGGTTGCTAAATTGCATTATCTCTTATAGTTTCCGAGATATGGACTATCGATAATTTACACCTTAGGCTCTGCTTCTAACTTGGGCCCAAATTGTAAAATGGTCTTATCTATTGGCGATTTCGTTCCAATTCACATTCCAAGTAATATTCGGCATGCTAATTACATTGCCGGTTGCCAAATTGCTTTATCTCTTATAGTTTCCGAGATATGGACTATCGATAATTTACACCTTAGGCTCTGCTTCTAACTTGGGCCCAAATTGTAAAATGGTCTTATCTATTGGCGATTTCGTTCCAATTCACATTCCAAGTAATATTCGGCATGCTAATTACATTGCCGGTTGCCAAATTGCATTATCTCTTATAGTTTCCGAGATATGGACTATCGGTAATTTACACCTTAGGCTCTGCTTCTAACTTGGGCCCAAATTGTAAAATGGTCTTATCTATTGGCGTTTTCGTTCCAATTCACATTCCAAGTAATATTCGGCATGCTAATTACATTGCCGGTTGCCAAATTGCATTATCTCTTATAGTTTCCGAGATATGAACTATCGATAATTTACACCTTAGGCTCTGCTTCTAACTTGGGCCCAAATTGTAAAAAGGTCTTCTCTATTGGCGATTTCGTTCCAATTCACTTTCCAAGTAATATTCGGCATGCTAATTACATTGCCGGTTGCCAAATTGCATTATCTCTTATAGTTTCCGAGATATGGACTATCGATAATTTACACCTTAGGCTCTGCTTCTAACTTGGGCCCAAATTGTAAAATGGTCTTATCTATTGGCGTTTTCGTTCCAATTCACATTCCAAGTAATATTCGGCATGCTAATTACATTGCCGGTTGCCAAATTGCATTATCTCTTATAGTTTCCGAGATATGGACTATCGATAATTTACACCTTAGGCTCTGCTTCTAACTTGGGCCCAAATTGTAAAATGGTCTTATCTATTGGCGATTTCGTTCCAATTCACATTCCAAGTAATATTCGGCATGCTAATTACATTGCCGATTGCCAAATTGCATTATCTCTTATAGTTTCCGAGATATGGACTATCGATAATTTACATCTTAGGCTCTGCTTCTAACTTGGGCCCAAATTGTAAAATCGTCTTATCTATTGGCGATTTCGTTCCAATTCACATTCCAAGTAATATTCGGCATGCTAATTACATTGCCGGTTGCCAAATTGCATTATCTCTTATAGTTTCCGAGATATGGACTATCGATAATTTACACCTTAGGCTCTGCTTCTAACTTGGGCCCAAATTGTAAAATGGTCTTATCTATTGGCGATTTCGTTCCAATTCACATTCCAAGTAATATCCGGCATGCTAATTACATTGCCGGTTGCCAAATTGAATTATCTCTTATAGTTTCCGAGATATGGACTATCGATAATTTACACCTTAGGCTCTGCTTCTAACTTGGGCCCAAATTGTAAAATGGTCTTATCTATTGGCGATTTCGTTCCAATTCACATTCCAAGTAATATTCGGCATGCTAATTACATTGCCGGTTGCCAAATTGCATTATCTCTTATAGTTTCCGAGATATGGACTATCGGTAATTTACACCTTAGGCTCTGCTTCTAACTTGGGCCCAAATTGTAAAATGGTCTTATCTATTGGCGTTTTCGTTCCAATTCACATTCCAAGTAATATTCGGCATGCTAATTACATTGCCGGTTGCCAAATTGCACTATCTCTTATAGTTTCCGAGATATGGACTATCGATAATTTACACCTTAGGCTCTGCTTCTAACTTGGGCCCAAATTGTAAAAAGGTCTTCTCTATTGGCGATTTCGTTCCAATTCACTTTCCAAGTAATATTCGGCATGCTAATTACATTGCCGGTTGCCAAATTGCATTATCTCTTATAGTTTCCGAGATATGGACTATCGATAATTTACACCTTAGGCTCTGCTTCTAACTTGGGCCCAAATTGTAAAATGGTCTTATCTATTGGCGTTTTCGTTCCAATTCACATTCCAAGTAATATTCGGCATGCTAATTACATTGCCGGTTGCCAAATTGCATTATCTCTTATAGTTTCCGAGATATGGACTATCGATAATTTACACCTTAGGCTCTGCTTCTAACTTGGGCCCAAATTGTAAAATGGTCTTATCTATTGGCGATTTCGTTCCAATTCACATTCCAAGTAATATTCGGCATGCTAATTACATTGCCGATTGCCAAATTGCATTATCTCTTATAGTTTCCGAGATATGGACTATCGATAATTTACATCTTAGGCTCTGCTTCTAACTTGGGCCCAAATTGTAAAATCGTCTTATCTATTGGCGATTTCGTTCCAATTCACATTCCAAGTAATATTCGGCATGCTAATTACATTGCCGGTTGCCAAATTGCATTATCTCTTATAGTTTCCGAGATATGGACTATCGATAATTTACACCTTAGGCTCTGCTTCTAACTTGGGCCCAAATTGTAAAATGGTCTTATCTATTGGCGATTTCGTTCCAATTCACATTCCAAGTAATATCCGGCATGCTAATTACATTGCCGGTTGCCAAATTGAATTATCTCTTATAGTTTCCGAGATGTGGACTATCGATAATTTACACCTTAGGCTCTGCTTCTAACTTGGGCCCAAATTGTAAAATGGTCTTATCTATTGGCGATTTCGTTCCAATCCACATTCCAAGTAATATTCGGCATGCTAATTACATTGCCGGTTGCCAAATTGCATTATCTCCTATAGTTTCCGAGATATGGACTATCGATAATTTACATCTTAGGCTCTGCTTCTAACTTGGGCCCAAATTGTAAAATGGTCTTATCTATTGGCGATTTCGTTCCAATTCACATTCCAAGTAGTATTCGGCATGCTAATTACATTGCCGGTTGCCAAATTGCATTATCTCTTATAGTTTCCGAGATATGGACTATCGATAATTTACACCTTAGGCTCTGCTTCTAACTTGGGCCCAAATTGTAAAATGGTCTTATCTATTGGCGATTTCGTTCCAATTCACATTCCAAGTAATATTCGGCATGCTAATTACATTGCCGGTTGCCAAATTGCATTATCTCTTATAGTTTCCGAGATATGGACTATCGATAATTTACACCTTAGGCTCTGCTTCTAACTTGGGCCCAAATTGTAAAATGGTCTTACCTATTGGCGATTACGTTCCAATTCACATTCCAAGTAATATTCGGCATGCTAATTACATTGCCGGTTGCCAAATTGCATTATCTCTTATAGTTTCCGAGATATGGACTATCGATAATTTACACCTTAGGCTCTGCTTCTAACTTGGGCCCAAATTGTAAAATGGTCTTATCTATTGGCGATTTCGTTCCAATTCACATTCCAATTAATATTCGGCATGCTAATTACATTGCCGGTTGCCAAATTGCATTATCTCTTATAGTTTCCGAGATATGGACTATCGATAATTTACACCTTAGGCTCTGCTTCTAACTTGGGCCCAAATTGTAAAATGGTCTTATCTATTGGCGATTTCGTTCCAATTCACATTCCAAGTAATATTCGGCATGCTAATTACATTGCCGGTTGCCAAATTGCATTATCTCTTATAGTTTCCGAGATATGGACTATCGATAATTTACATCTTAGGCTCTGCTTCTAACTTGGGCCCAAATTGTAAAATGGTCTTATCTATTGGCGATTTCGTCCCAATTCACATTCCAAGTAATATTCGGCATGCTAATTACATTGCCGGTTGCCAAATTGCATTATCTCTTATAGTTTCCGAGATATGGACTATCGGTAATTTACACCTTAGGCTCTGCTTCTAACTTGGGCCCAAATTGTAAAATGGTCTTATCTATTGGCGTTTTCGTTCCAATTCACATTCCAAGTAATATTCGGCATGCTAATTACATTGCCGGTTGCCAAATTGCATTATCTCTTATAGTTTCCGAGATATGGACTATCGATAATTTACACCTTAGGCTCTGCTTCTAACTTGGGCCCAAATTGTAAAAAGGTCTTCTCTATTGGCGATTTCGTTCCAATTCACTTTCCAAGTAATATTCGGCATGCTAATTACATTGCCGGTTGCCAAATTGCATTATCTCTTATAGTTTCCGAGATATGGACTATCGATAATTTACACCTTAGGCTCTGCTTCTAACTTGGGCCCAAATTGTAAAATGGTCTTATCTATTGGCGTTTTCGTTCCAATTCACATTCCAAGTAATATTCGGCATGCTAATTACATTGCCGGTTGCCAAATTGCATTATCTCTTATAGTTTCCGAGATATGGACTATCGATAATTTACACCTTAGGCTCTGCTTCTAACTTGGGCCCAAATTGTAAAATGGTCTTATCTATTGGCGATTTCGTTCCAATTCACATTCCAAGTAATATTCGGCATGCTAATTACATTGCCGATTGCCAAATTGCATTATCTCTTATAGTTTCCGAGATATGGACTATCGATAATTTACATCTTAGGCTCTGCTTCTAACTTGGGCCCAAATTGTAAAATCGTCTTATCTATTGGCGATTTCGTTCCAATTCACATTCCAAGTAATATTCGGCATGCTAATTACATTGCCGGTTGCCAAATTGCATTATCTCTTATAGTTTCCGAGATATGGACTATCGATAATTTACACCTTAGGCTCTGCTTCTAACTTGGGCCCAAATTGTAAAATGGTCTTATCTATTGGCGATTTCGTTCCAATTCACATTCCAAGTAATATCCGGCATGCTAATTACATTGCCGGTTGCCAAATTGAATTATCTCTTATAGTTTCCGAGATATGGACTATCGATAATTTACACCTTAGGCTCTGCTTCTAACTTGGGCCCAAATTGTAAAATGGTCTTATCTATTGGCGATTTCGTTCCAATTCACATTCCAAGTAATATTCGGCATGCTAATTACATTGCCGGTTGCCAAATTGCATTATCTCTTATAGTTTCCGAGATATGGACTATCGGTAATTTACACCTTAGGCTCTGCTTCTAACTTGGGCCCAAATTGTAAAATGGTCTTATCTATTGGCGTTTTCGTTCCAATTCACATTCCAAGTAATATTCGGCATGCTAATTACATTGCCGGTTGCCAAATTGCATTATCTCTTATAGTTTCCGAGATATGGACTATCGATAATTTACACCTTAGGCTCTGCTTCTAACTTGGGCCCAAATTGTAAAATGGTCTTATCTATTGGCGATTTCGTTCCAATTCACATTCCAAGTAATATTCGGCATGCTAATTACATTGCCGATTGCCAAATTGCATTATCTCTTATAGTTTCCGAGATATGGACTATCGATAATTTACATCTTAGGCTCTGCTTCTAACTTGGGCCCAAATTGTAAAATCGTCTTATTTATTGGCGATTTCGTTCCAATTCACATTCCAAGTAATATTCGGCATGCTAATTACATTGCCGGTTGCCAAATTGCATTATCTCTTATAGTTTCCGAGATATGGACTATCGATAATTTACACCTTAGGCTCTGCTTCTAACTTGGGCCCAAATTGTAAAATGGTCTTATCTATTGGCGATTTCGTTCCAATTCACATTCCAAGTAATATCCGGCATGCTAATTACATTGCCGGTTGCCAAATTGAATTATCTCTTATAGTTTCCGAGATATGGACTATCGATAATTTACACCTTAGGCTCTGCTTCTAACTTGGGCCCAAATTGTAAAATGGTCTTATCTATTGGCGATTTCGTTCCAATTCACATTCCAAGTAATATTCGGCATGCTAATTACATTGCCGGTTGCCAAATTGCATTATCTCCTATAGTTTCCGAGATATGGACTATCGATAATTTACATCTTAGGCTCTGCTTCTAACTTGGGCCCAAATTGTAAAATGGTCTTATCTATTGGCGATTTCGTTCCAATTCACATTCCAAGTAGTATTCGGCATGCTAATTACATTGCCGGTTGCCAAATTGCATTATCTCTTATAGTTTCCGAGATATGGACTATCGATAATTTACACCTTAGGCTCTGCTTCTAACTTGGGCCCAAATTGTAAAATGGTCTTATCTATTGGCGATTTCGTCCCAATTCACATTCCAAGTGACATTCGGCATGCTAATTACATTGCCGGTTGCGAAATTGCATTATCTCTTATAGTTTCCGAGATATGGACTATCAATAATTTACACCTTAGGCTCTGCTTCTAACTTGGGCCCAAATTGTAAAATGGTCTAATCTATTGGCGATTTCGTTCCAATTCACATTCCAAGTAATATTCGGCATGCTAATTACATTGCCGGTTGCCAAATTGCATTATCTCTTATAGTTTCCGAGATATGGACTATCGATAATTTACACCTTAGGCTCTGCTTCTAACTTGGGCCCAAATTGTAAAATGGTCTTATCTATTGGCGATTTCGTTCCAATTCACAATCCAAGTAATATTCGGCATGCTAATTACATTGCCGGTTGCCAAATTGCATTATCTCTTATAGTTTCCGAGATATGGACTATCGATAATTTACACCTTAGGCTCTGCTTCTAACTTGGGCCCAAATTGTTAAATGGTCTTATCTATTGGCGATTTCGTTCCAATTCACATTCCAAGTAATATTCGGCATGCTAATTACATTGCCGGTTGCCAAATTGCATTATCTCTTATAGTTTCCGAGATATGGACTATCGATAATTTACACCTTAGGCTCTGCTTCTAACTTGGGCCCAAATTGTAAAATGGTCTTATCTATTGGCGATTTCGTTCCAATTCACATTCCAAGTAATATTCGGCATGCTAATTACATTGCCGGTTGCCAAATTGCATTATCTCTTATAGTTTCCGAGATATGGACTATCGATAATTTACACCTTAGTCTCTGCTTCTAACTTGGCCCAAATTGTAAAATGGTCTTATCTATTGGCGATTTCGTTCCAATTCACACTCCAAGTAATATTCGGCATGCTAATTACATTGCCGGTTGCGAAATTGCATTATCTCTTATAGTTTCCGAGATATGGACTATCAATTATTTACACCTTAGGCTCTGCTTCTAACTTGGGCCCAAATTGTAAAATGGTCTTATCTATTGGCGATTTCGTTCCAATTCACATTCCAAGTAATATTCGGCATGCTAATTACATTGCCGGTTGCCAAATTGCATTATCTCTTATAGTTTCCGAGATATGGACTACCGATAATTTACACCTTAGGCTCTGCTTCTAACTTGGGCCCAAATTGTAAAATGGTCTTATCTATTGGCGATTTCGTTCCAATTCACATTCCAAGTACTATTCGGCATGCTAATTACATTGCCGGTTGCCAAATTGCATTATCTCTTATAGTTTCCGAGATATGGACTATCGATAATTTACACCTTAGGCTCTGCTTCTAACTTGGGCCCAAATTGTAAAATGGCCTTATCTATTGGCGATTTCGTTCCAATTCACATTCCAAGTAATATTCGGCATGCTAATTACATTGCCGGTTGCCAAATTGCATTATCTCTTGTAGTTTCCGAGATATGGACTATCAATAATTTACACCTTAGGCTCTGCTTCTAACTTGGGCCCAAATTGTAAAATGGTCTTATCTATTGGCGATTTCGTTCCAATTCACATTCCAAGTAATATTCGGCATGCTAATTACATTGCCGGTTGCCAAATTGAATTATCTCTTATAGTTTCCGAGATATGGACTATCGATAATTTACACCTTAGGCTCTGCTTCTAACTTGGGCCCAAATTGTAAAATGGTCTTACCTATTGGCGATTACGTTCCAATTCACATTCCAAGTAATATTCGGCATGCTAATTACATTGCCGGTTGCCAAATTGCATTATCTCTTATAGTTTCCGAGATATGGACTATCGATAATTTACACCTTAGGCTCTGCTTCTAACTTGGGCCCAAATTGTAAAATGGTCTTATCTATTGGCGATTTCGTTCCAATTCACATTCCAATTAATATTCGGCATGCTAATTACATTGCCGGTTGCCAAATTGCATTATCTCTTATAGTTTCCGAGATATGGACTATCGATAATTTACACCTTAGGCTCTGCTTCTAACTTGGGCCCAAATTGTAAAATGGTCTTATCTATTGGCGATTTCGTTCCAATTCACATTCCAAGTAATATTCGGCATGCTAAATACATTGCCGGTTGCCAAATTGCATTATCTCTTATAGTTTCCGAGATATGGACTATCGAAAATTTACATCTTAGGCTCTGCTTCTAACTTGGGCCCAAATTGTAAAATCGTCTTATCTATTGGCGATTTCGTTCCAATTCACATTCCAAGTAATATTCGGCATGTTAATTACATTGCCGGTTGCCAAATTGCATTATCTCTTATAGTTTCCGAGATATGGACTATCGATAATTTACACCTTAGGCTCTGCTTCTAACTTGGGCCCAAATTGTAAAATGGTCTTATCTATTGGCGATTTCGTTCCAATTCACATTCCAAGTAATATCCGGCATGCTAATTACATTGCCGGTTGCCAAATTGAATTATCTCTTATAGTTTCCGAGATATGGACTATCGATAATTTACACCTTAGGCTCTGCTTCTAACTTGGGCCCAAATTGTAAAATGGTCTTATCTATTGGCGATTTCGTTCCAATTCACATTCCAAGTAATATTCGGCATGCTAATTACATTGCCGGTTGCCAAATTGCATTATCTCTTATAGTTTCCGAGATATGGACTATCGATAATTTACATCTTAGGCTCTGCTTCTAACTTGGGCCCAAATTGTAAAATGGTCTTATCTATTGGCGATTTCGTTCCAATTCACATTCCAAGTAATATTCGGCATGCTAATTACATTGCCGGTTGCCAAATTGCATTATCTCTTATAGTTTCCGAGATATGGACTATCGATAATTTACACCTTAGGCTCTGCTTCTAACTTGGGCCCAAATTGTAAAATGGTCTTATCTATTGGCGATTTCGTCCCAATTCACATTCCAAGTGATATTCGGCATGCTAATTACATTGCCGGTTGCGAAATTGCATTATCTCTTATAGTTTCCGAGATATGGACTATCAATAATTTACACCTTAGGCTCTGCTTCTAACTTGGGCCCAAATTGTAAAATGGTCTTATCTATTGGCGATTTCGTTCCAATTCACATTCCAAGTAATATTCGGCATGCTAATTACATTGCCGGTTGCCAAATTGCATTATCTCTTATAGTTTCCGAGATATGGACTATCGATAATTTACACCTTAGGCTCTGCTTCTAACTTGGGCCCAAATTGTAAAATGGTCTTATCTATTGGCGATTTCGTTCCAATTCACATTCCAAGTAATATTCGGCATGCTAATTACATTGCCGATTGCCAAATTGCATTATCTCTTATAGTTTCCGAGATATGGACTATCGATAATTTACATCTTAGGCTCTGCTTCTAACTTGGGCCCAAATTGTAAAATCGTCTTATCTATTGGCGATTTCGTTCCAATTCACATTCCAAGTAATATTCGGCATGCTAATTACATTGCCGGTTGCCAAATTGCATTATCTCTTATAGTTTCCGAAATATGGACTATCGATAATTTACACCTTAGGCTCTGCTTCTAACTTGGGCCCAAATTGTAAAATGGTCTTATCTATTGGCGATTTCGTTCCAATTCACATTCCAAGTAATATCCGGCATGCTAATTACATTGCCGGTTGCCAAATTGAATTATCTCTTATAGTTTCCGAGATATGGACTATCGATAATTTACACCTTAGGCTCTGCTTCTAACTTGGGCCCAAATTGTAAAATGGTCTTATCTATTGGCGGTTTCGTTCCAATTCACATTCCAAGTAATATTCGGCATGCTAATTACATTGCCGGTTGCCAAATTGCATTATCTCTTATAGTTTCCGAGATATGGACTATCGATAATTTACATCTTAGTCTCTGCTTCTAACTTGGGCCCAAATTGTAAAATGGTCTTATCTATTGGCGATTTCGTTCCAATTCACATTCCAAGTAGTATTCGGCATGCTAATTACATTGCCGGTTGCCAAATTGCATTATCTCTTATAGTTTCCGAGATATGGACTATCGATAATTTACACCTTAGGCTCTGCTTCTAACTTGGGCCCAAATTGTAAAATGGTCTTATCTATTGGCGATTTCGTCCCAATTCACATTCCAAGTGACATTCGGCATGCTAATTACATTGCCGGTTGCGAAATTGCATTATCTCTTATAGTTTCCGAGATATGGACTATCAATAATTTACACCTTAGGCTCTGCTTCTAACTTGGGCCCAAATTGTAAAATGGTCTTATCTATTGGCGATTTCGTTCCAATTCACATTCCAAGTAATATTCGGCATGCTAATTACATTGCCGGTTGCCAAATTGCATTATCTCTTATAGTTTCCGAGATATGGACTATCGATAATTTACACCTTAGGCTCTGCTTCTAACTTGGGCCCAAATTGTAAATTGGTCTTATCTATTGGCGATTTCGTTCCAATTCACATTCCAAGTAATATTCGGCATGCTAATTACATTGCCGGTTGCCAAATTGCATTATCTCTTATAGTTTCCGAGATATGGACTATCGATAATTTACACCTTAGGCTCTGCTTCTAACTTGGGCCCAAATTGTAAAATGGTCTTATCTATTGGCGATTTCGTTCCAATTCACATTCCAAGTAATATTCGGCATGCTAATTACATTGCCGGTTGCCAAATTGCATTATCTCTTATAGTTTCCGAGATATGGACTATCGATAATTTACACCTTAGGCTCTGCTTCTAACTTGGCCCAAATTGTCAAATGGTCTTATCTATTGGCGATTTCGTTCCAATTCACACTCCAAGTAATATTCGGCATGCTAATTACATTGCCGGTTGCGAAATTGCATTATCTCTTATAGTTTCCGAGATATGGACTATCAATAATTTACACCTTAGGCTCTGCTTCTAACTTGGGCCCAAATTGTAAAATGGTCTTATCTATTGGCGATTTCGTTCCAATTCACATTCCAAGTAATATTCGGCATGCTAATTACATTGCCGGTTGCCAAATTGCATTATCTCTTATAGTTTCCGAGATATGGACTATCGATAATTTACACCTTAGGCTCTGCTTCTAACTTGGGCCCAAATTGTAAAATGGTCTTATCTATTGGCGATTTCGTTCCAATTCACATTCCAAGTAATATTCGGCATGCTAATTACATTGCCGGTTGCCAAATTGCATAATCTCTTATAGTTTCCGAGATATGGACTATCGATAATTTACACCTTAGGCTCTGCTTCTAACTTGGGCCCAAATTGTAAAATGGCCTTATCTATTGGCGATTTCGTTCCAATTCACATCCCAAGTAATATTCGGCATGCTAATTACATTGCCATTTGCCAAATTGCATTATCTCTTGTAGTTTCCGAGATATGGACTATCGATAATTTACACCTTAGGCTCTGCTTCTAACTTGGGCCCAAATTGTAAAATGGTCTTACCTATTGGCGATTACGTTCCAATTCACATTCCAAGTAATATTCGGCATGCTAATTACATTGCCGGTTGCCAAATTGCATTATCTCTTATAGTTTCCGAGATATGGACTATCGATAATTTACACCTTAGGCTCTGCTACTAACTTGGGCCCAAATTGTAAAATGGTCTTATCTATTGGCGATTTCGTTCCAATTCACATTCCAATTAATATTCGGCATGCTAATTACATTGCCGGTTGCCAAATTGCATTATCTCTTATAGTTTCCGAGATATGGACTATCGATAATTTACACCTTAGGCTCTGCTTCTAACTTGGGCCCAAATTGTAAAATGGTCTTATCTATTGGCGATTTCGTTCCAATTCACATTCCAAGTAATATTCGGCATGCTAATTACATTGCCATTTGCCAAATTGCATTATCTCTTGTAGTTTCCGAGATATGGACTATCGATAATTTACACCTTAGGCTCTGCTTCTAACTTGGGCCCAAATTGTAAAATGGTCTTACCTATTGGCGATTACGTTCCAATTCACATTCCAAGTAATATTCGGCATGCTAATTACATTGCCGGTTGCCAAATTGCATTATCTCTTATAGTTTCCGAGATATGGACTATCGATAATTTACACCTTAGGCTCTGCTACTAACTTGGGCCCAAATTGTAAAATGGTCTTATCTATTGGCGATTTCGTTCCAATTCACATTCCAATTAATATTCGGCATGCTAATTACATTGCCGGTTGCCAAATTGCATTATCTCTTATAGTTTCCGAGATATGGACTATCGATAATTTACACCTTAGGCTCTGCTTCTAACTTGGGCCCAAATTGTAAAATGGTCTTATCTATTGGCGATTTCGTTCCAATTCACATTCCAAGTAATATTCGGCATGCTAATTACATTGCCGGTTGCCAAATTGCATTATCTCTTATAGTTTCCGAGATATGGACTATCGATAATTTACACCTTAGGCTCTGCTTCTTACTTGGGCCCAAATTGTAAAATGGTCTTATCTATTGGCGATTTCGTTCCAATTCACATTCCAAGTAATATTCGGCATGCTAATTACATTGCCGGTTGCCAAATTGCATTATCTCTTATAGTTTCCGAGATATGGACTATCGATAATTTACACCTTAGGCTCTGCTTCTAACTTGGCCCAAATTGTCAAATGGTCTTATCTATTGGCGATTTCGTTCCAATTCACACTCCAAGTAATATTCGGCATGCTAATTACATTGCCGGTTGCGAAATTGCATTATCTCTTATAGTTTCCGAGATATGGACTATCAATAATTTACACCTTAGGCTCTGCTTCTAACTTGGGCCCAAATTGTAAAATGGTCTTATCTATTGGCGATTTCGTTCCAATTCACATTCCAAGTAATATTCGGCATGCTAATTACATTGCCGGTTGCCAAATTGCATTATCTCTTATAGTTTCCGAGATATGGACTATCGATAATTTACACCTTAGGCTCTGCTTCTAACTTGGGCCCAAATTGTAAAATGGTCTTATCTATTGGCGATTTCGTTCCAATTCACATTACAAGTAATATTCGGCATGCTAATTACATTGCCGGTTGCCAAATTGCATTATCTCTTATAGTTTCCGAGATATGGACTATCGATAATTTACACCTTAGGCTCTGCTTCTAACTTGGGCCCAAATTGTAAAATGGCCTTATCTATTGGCGATTTCGTTCCAATTCACATTCCAAGTAATATTCGGCATGCTAATTACATTGCCATTTGCCAAATTGCATTATCTCTTGTAGTTTCCGAGATATGGACTATCGATAATTTACACCTTAGGCTCTGCTTCTAACTTGGGCCCAAATTGTAAAATGGTCTTACCTATTGGCGATTACGTTCCAATTCACATTCCAAGTAATATTCGGCATGCTAATTACATTGCCGGTTGCCAAATTGCATTATCTCTTATAGTTTCCGAGATATGGACTATCGATAATTTACACCTTAGGCTCTGCTACTAACTTGGGCCCAAATTGTAAAATGGTCTTATCTATTGGCGATTTCGTTCCAATTCACATTCCAATTAATATTCGGCATGCTAATTACATTGCCGGTTGCCAAATTGCATTATCTCTTATAGTTTCCGAGATATGGACTATCGATAATTTACACCTTAGGCTCTGCTTCTAACTTGGGCCCAAATTGTAAAATGGTCTTATCTATTGGCGATTACGTTCCAATTCACATTCCAAGTAATATTCGGCATGCTAATTACATTGCCGGTTGCCAAATTGCATTATCTCTTATAGTTTCCGAGATATGGACTATCGATAATTTACACCTTAGGCTCTGCTACTAACTTGGGCCCAAATTGTAAAATGGTCTTATCTATTGGCGATTTCGTTCCAATTCACATTCCAATTAATATTCGGCATGCTAATTACATTGCCGGTTGCCAAATTGCATTATCTCTTATAGTTTCCGAGATATGGACTATCGATAATTTACACCTTAGGCTCTGCTTCTAACTTGGGCCCAAATTGTAAAATGGTCTTATCTATTGGCGATTTCGTTCCAATTCACATTCCAAGTAATATTCGGCATGCTAATTACATTGCCGGTTGCCAAATTGCATTATCTCTTATAGTTTCCGAGATATGGACTATCGATAATTTACACCTTAGGCTCTGCTTCTAACTTGGGCCCAAATTGTAAAATGGTCTTATCTATTGGCGATTTCGTTCCAATTCACATTCCAAGTAATATTCGGCATGCTAATTACATTGCCGGTTGCCAAATTGCATTATCTCTTATAGTTTCCGAGATATGGACTATCGATAATTTACACCTTAGGCTCTGCTTCTAACTTGGCCCAAATTGTCAAATGGTCTTATCTATTGGCGATTTCGTTCCAATTCACACTCCAAGTAATATTCGGCATGCTAATTACATTGCCGGTTGCGAAATTGCATTATCTCTTATAGTTTCCGAGATATGGACTATCAATAATTTACACCTTAGGCTCTGCTTCTAACTTGGGCCCAAATTGTAAAATGGTCTTATCTATTGGCGATTTCGTTCCAATTCACATTCCAAGTAATATTCGGCATGCTAATTACATTGCCGGTTGCCAAATTGCATTATCTCTTATAGTTTCCGAGATATGGACTATCGATAATTTACACCTTAGGCTCTGCTTCTAACTTGGGCCCAAATTGTAAAATGGTCTTATCTATTGGCGATTTCGTTCCAATTCACATTCCAAGTAATATTCGGCATGCTAATTACATTGCCGGTTGCCAAATTGCATTATCTCTTATAGTTTCCGAGATATGGACTATCGATAATTTACACCTTAGGCTCTGCTTCTAACTTGGGCCCAAATTGTAAAATGGCCTTATCTATTGGCGATTTCGTTCCAATTCACATTCCAAGTAATATTCGGCATGCTAATTACATTGCCATTTGCCAAATTGCATTATCTCTTGTAGTTTCCGAGATATGGACTATCGATAATTTACACCTTAGGCTCTGCTTCTAACTTGGGCCCAAATTGTAAAATGGTCTTACCTATTGGCGATTACGTTCCAATTCACATTCCAAGTAATATTCGGCATGCTAATTACATTGCCGGTTGCCAAATTGCATTATCTCTTATAGTTTCCGAGATATGGACTATCGATAATTTACACCTTAGGCTCTGCTACTAACTTGGGCCCAAATTGTAAAATGGTCTTATCTATTGGCGATTTCGTTCCAATTCACATTCCAATTAATATTCGGCATGCTAATTACATTGCCGGTTGCCAAATTGCATTATCTCTTATAGTTTCCGAGATATGGACTATCGATAATTTACACCTTAGGCTCTGCTTCTAACTTGGGCCCAAATTGTAAAATGGTCTTATCTATTGGCGATTTCGTTCCAATTCACATTCCAAGTAATATTCGGCATGCTAATTACATTGCCGGTTGCCAAATTGCATTATCTCTTATAGTTTCCGAGATATGGACTATCGAAAATTTACATCTTAGGCTCTGCTTCTAACTTGGGCCCAAATTGTAAAATCGTCTTATCTATTGGCGATTTCGTTCCAATTCACATTCCAAGTAATATTCGGCATGTTAATTACATTGCCGGTTGCCAAATTGCATTATCTCTTATAGTTTCCGAGATATGGACTATCGATAATTTACACCTTAGGCTCTGCTTCTAACTTGGGCCCAAATTGTAAAATGGTCTTATCTATTGGCGATTTCGTTCCAATTCACATTCCAAGTAATATCCGGCATGCTAATTACACTGCCGGTTGCCAAATTGAATTATCTCTTATAGTTTCCGAGATATGGACTATCGATAATTTACGCCTTAGGCTCTGCTTCTAACTTGGGCCCAAATTGTAAAATGGTCTTATCTATTGGCGATTTCGTTCCAATTCACATTCCAAGTAATATTCGGCATGCTAATTACATTGCCGGTTGCCAAATTGCATTATCTCTTATAGTTTCCGAGATATGGACTATCGATAATTTACATCTTAGGCTCTGCTTCTAACTTGGGCCCAAATTGTAAAATGGTCTTATCTATTGGCGATTTCGTCCCAATTCACATTCCAAGTAATATTCGGCATGCTAATTACATTGCCGGTTGCCAAATTGCATTATCTCTTATAGTTTCCGAGATATGGACTATCGATAATTTACACCTTAGGCTCTGCTTCTAACTTGGGCCCAAATTGTAAAATGGTCTTATCTATTGGCGATTTCGTCCCAATTCACATTCCAAGTGATATTCGGCATGCTAATTACATTGCCGGTTGCGAAATTGCATTATCTCTTATAGTTTCCGAGATATGGACTATCAATAATTTACACCTTAGGCTCTGCTTCTAACTTGGGCCCAAATTGTAAAATGGTCTTATCTATTGGCGATTTCGTTCCAATTCACATTCCAAGTAATATTCGGCATGCTAATTACATTGCCGGTTGCCAAATTGCATTATCTCTTATAGTTTCCGAGATATGGACTATCGATAATTTACACCTTAGGCTCTGCTTCTAACTTGGGCCCAAATTGTAAAATGGTCTTATCTATTGGCGATTTCGTTCCAATTCACATTCCAAGTAATATTCGGCATGCTAATTACATTGCCGGTTGCCAAATTGAATTATCTCTTATAGTTTCCGAGATATGGACTATCGATAATTTACACCTTAGGCTCTGCTTCTAACTTGGGCCCAAATTGTAAAATGGTCTTACCTATTGGCGATTACGTTCCAATTCACATTCCAAGTAATATTCGGCATGCTAATTACATTGCCGGTTGACAAATTGCATTATCTCTTATAGTTTCCGAGATATGGACTATCGATAATTTACACCTTAGGCTCTGCTTCTAACTTGGGCCCAAATTGTAAAATGGTCTTATCTATTGGCGATTTCGTTCCAATTCACATTCCAATTAATATTCGGCATGCTAATTACATTGCCGGTTGCCAAATTGCATTATCTCTTATAGTTTCCGAGATATGGACTATCGATAATTTACACCTTAGGCTCTGCTTCTAACTTGGGCCCAAATTGTAAAATGGTCTTATCTATTGGCGATTTCGTTCCAATTCACATTCCAAGTAATATTCGGCATGCTAATTACATTGCCGGTTGCCAAATTGCATTATCTCTTATAGTTTCCGAGATATGGACTATCGAAAATTTACATCTTAGGCTCTGCTTCTAACTTGGGCCCAAATTGTAAAATCGTCTTATCTATTGGCGATTTCGTTCCAATTCACATTCCAAGTAATATTCGGCATGTTAATTACATTGCCGGTTGCCAAATTGCATTATCTCTTATAGTTTCCGAGATATGGACTATCGATAATTTACACCTTAGGCTCTGCTTCTAACTTGGGCCCAAATTGTAAAATGGTCTTATCTATTGGCGATTTCGTTCCAATTCACATTCCAAGTAATATCCGGCATGCTAATTACACTGCCGGTTGCCAAATTGAATTATCTCTTATAGTTTCCGAGATATGGACTATCGATAATTTACGCCTTATGCTCTGCTTCTAACTTGGGCCCAAATTGTAAAATGGTCTTATCTATTGGCGATTTCGTTCCAATTCACATTCCAAGTAATATTCGGCATGCTAATTACATTGCCGGTTGCCAAATTGCATTATCTCTTATAGTTTCCGAGATATGGACTATCGATAATTTACATCTTAGGCTCTGCTTCTAACTTGGGCCCAAATTGTAAAATGGTCTTATCTATTGGCGATTTCGTCCCAATTCACATTCCAAGTAATATTCGGCATGCTAATTACATTGCCGGTTGCCAAATTGCATTATCTCTTATAGTTTCCGAGATATGGACTATCGATAATTTACACCTTAGGCTCTGCTTCTAACTTGGGCCCAAATTGTAAAATGGTCTTATCTATTGGCGATTTCGTCCCAATTCACATTCCAAGTGATATTCGGCATGCTAATTACATTGCCGGTTGCGAAATTGCATTATCTCTTATAGTTTCCGAGATATGGACTATCAATAATTTACACCTTAGGCTCTGCTTCTAACTTGGGCCCAAATTGTAAAATGGTCTTATCTATTGGCGATTTCGTTCCAATTCACATTCCAAGTAATATTCGGCATGCTAATTACATTGCCGGTTGCCAAATTGCATTATCTCTTATAGTTTCCGAGATATGGACTATCGATAATTTACACCTTAGGCTCTGCTTCTAACTTGGGCCCAAATTGTAAAATGGTCTTATCTATTGGCGATTTCGTTCCAATTCACATTCCAAGTAATATTCGGCATGCTAATTACATTGCCGGTTGCCAAATTGCATTATCTCTTATAGTTTCCGAGATATGGACTATCGATAATTTACACCTTAGGCTCTGCTTCTAACTTGGGCCCAAATTGTAAAATGGTCTTATCTATTGGCGATTTCGTTCCAATTCACATTCCAAGTAATATTCGACATGCTAATTACATTGCCGGTTGCCAAATTGCATTATCTCTTATAGTTTCCGAGATATGGACTATCGATAATTTACACCTTAGGCTCTGCTTCTAACTTGGGCCCAAATTGTAAAATGGTCTTATCTATTGGCGTTTTCGTTCCAATTCACATTCCAAGTAATATTCGGCATGCTAATTACATTGCCGGTTGCCAAATTGCATTATCTCTTATAGTTTCCGAGATATGGACTATCGATAATTTACACCTTAGGCTCTGCTTCTAACTTGGGCCCAAATTGTAAAATGGTCTTCTCTATTGGCGATTTCGTTCCAATTCACATTCCAAGTAATATTCGGCATGCTAATTACATTGCCGGTTGCCAAATTGCATTATCTTTTATAGTTTCCGAGTTATGGACTATCGATAATTTACACCTTAGGCTCTGCTTCTAACTTGGGCCCAAATTGTAAAATGGTCTTATCTATTGGCGTTTTCGTTCCAATTCACATTCCAAGTAATATTCGGCATGCTAATTACATTGCCGGTTGCCAAATTGCATTATCTCTTATAGTTTCCGAGATATGGACTATCGGTAATTTACACCTTAGGCTCTGCTTCTAACTTGGGCCCAAATTGTAAAATGTTCTTATCTATTGGCGATTTCGTTCCAATTCACATTCCAAGTAATATCCGGCATGCTAATTACATTGCCGGTTGCCAAATTGAATTATCTCTTATAGTTTCCGAGATATGGACTATCGATAATTTATACCTTAGGCTCTGCTTCTAACTTGGGCCCAAATTGTAAAATGGTCTTACCTATTGGCGATTTCGTTCCAATTCACATTCCAAGTAATATTCGGCATGCTAATTACATTGCCGGTTGCCAAATTGCATTATCTCTTATAGTTTCCGAGATATGGACTATCGATAATTTACACCTTAGGCTCTGCTTCTAACTTGGGCCCAAATTGTAAAATGGTCTTATCTATTGGCGATTTCGTTCCAATTCACATTCCAAGTAATATTCGGCATGCTAATTACATTGCCGATTGCCAAATTGCATTATCTCTTATAGTTTCCGAGATATGGACTATCGATAATTTACATCTTAGGCTCTGCTTCTAACTTGGGCCCAAATTGTAAAATCGTCTTATTTATTGGCGATTTCGTTCCAATTCACATTCCAAGTAATATTCGGCATGCTAATTACATTGCCGGTTGCCAAATTGCATTATCTCTTATAGTTTCCGAGATATGGACTATCGATAATTTACACCTTAGGCTCTGCTTCTAACTTGGGCCCAAATTGTAAAATGGTCTTATCTATTGGCGATTTCGTTCCAATTCACATTCCAAGTAATATCCGGCATGCTAATTACATTGCCGGTTGCCAAATTGAATTATCTCTTATAGTTTCCGAGATATGGACTATCGATAATTTACACCTTAGGCTCTGCTTCTAACTTGGGCCCAAATTGTAAAATGGTCTTATCTATTGGCGATTTCGTTCCAATTCACATTCCAAGTAATATTCGGCATGCTAATTACATTGCCGGTTGCCAAATTGCATTATCTCTTATAGTTTCCGAGATATGGACTATCGATAATTTACATCTTAGGCTCTGCTTCTAACTTGGGCCCAAATTGTAAAATGGTCTTATCTATTGGCGATTTCGTTCCAATTCACATTCCAAGTAATATTCGGCATGCTAATTACATTGCCGGTTGCCAAATTGCATTATCTCTTATAGTTTCCGAGATATGGACTATCGATAATTTACACCTTAGGCTCTGCTTCTAACTTGGGCCCAAATTGTAAAATGGTCTTATCTATTGGCGATTTCGTCCCAATTCACCATCTAAGTGACATTCGGCATGCTAATTACATTGCCGGTTGCGAAATTGCATTATCTCTTATAGTTTCCGAGATATGGACTATCAATAATTTACACCTTAGGCTCTGCTTCTAACTTGGGCCCAAATTGTAAAATGGTCTTATCTATTGGCGATTTCGTTCCAATTCACATTCCAAGTAATATTCGGCATGCTAATTACATTGCCGGTTGCCAAATTGCATTATCTCTTATAGTTTCCGAGATATGGACTATCGATAATTTACACCTTAGGCTCTGCTTCTAACTTGGGCCCAAATTGTAAAATGGTCTTATCTATTGGCGATTTCGTTCCAATTCACATTCCAAGTAATATTCGGCATGCTAATTACATTGCCGGTTGCCAAATTGCATTATCTCTTATAGTTTCCGAGATATGGACTATCGATAATTTACACCTTAGGCTCTGCTTCTAACTTGGGCCCAAATTGTAAAATGGTCTTATCTATTGGCGATTTCGTTCCAATTCACATTCCAAGTAATATTCGGCATGCTAATTACATTGCCGATTGCCAAATTGCATTATCTCTTATAGTTTCCGAGATATGGACTATCGATAATTTACATCTTAGGCTCTGCTTCTAACTTGGGCCCAAATTGTAAAATGGTCTTATCTATTGGCGATTTCGTTCCAATTCACATTCCAAGTAATATCCGGCATGCTAATTACATTGCCGGTTGCCAAATTGAATTATCTCTTATAGTTTCCGAGATATGGACTATCGATAATTTACACCTTAGGCTCTGCTTCTAACTTGGGCCCAAATTGTAAAATGGTCTTATCTATTGGCGATTTCGTTCCAATTCACATTCCAAGTAATATTCGGCATGCTAATTACATTGCCGGTTGCCAAATTGCATTATCTCTTATAGTTTCCGAGATATGGACTATCGATAATTTACATCTTAGGCTCTGCTTCTAACTTGGGCCCAAATTGTAAAATGGTCTTATCTATTGGCGATTTCGTTCCAATTCACATTCCAAGTAATATTCGGCATGCTAATTACATTGCCGGTTGCCAAATTGCATTATCTCTTATAGTTTCCGAGATATGGACTATCGATAATTTACACCTTAGGCTCTGCTTCTAACTTGGGCCCAAATTGTAAAATGGTCTTATCTATTGGCGATTTCGTCCCAATTCACCATCTAAGTGACATTCGGCATGCTAATTACATTGCCGGTTGCGAAATTGCATTATCTCTTATAGTTTCCGAGATATGGACTATCAATAATTTACACCTTAGGCTCTGCTTCTAACTTGGGCCCAAATTGTAAAATGGTCTTATCTATTGGCGATTTCGTTCCAATTCACATTCCAAGTAATATTCGGCATGCTAATTACATTGCCGGTTGCCAAATTGCATTATCTCTTATAGTTTCCGAGATATGGACTATCGATAATTTACACCTTAGGCTCTGCTTCTAACTTGGGCCCAAATTGTAAAATGGTCTTATCTATTGGCGATTTCGTTCCAATTCACATTCCAAGTAATATTCGGCATGCTAATTACATTGCCGGTTGCCAAATTGCATTATCTCTTATAGTTTCCGAGATATGGACTATCGATAATTTACACCTTAGGCTCTGCTTCTAACTTGGGCCCAAATTGTAAAATGGTCTTATCTATTGGCGATTTCGTTCCAATTCACATTCCAAGTAATATTCGGCATGCTAATTACATAGCCGGTTGCCAAATTGCATTATCTCTTATAGTTTCCGAGATATGGACTATCGATAATTTACACCTTAGGCTCTGCTTCTAACTTGGGCCCAAATTGTAAAATGGTCTTATCTATTGGCGATTTCGTTCCAATTCACATTCCAAGTAATATTCGGCATGCTAATTACATTGCCGGTTGCCAAATTGCATTATCTCTTATAGTTTCCGAGATATGGACTATCGATAATTTACACCTTAGGCTCTGCTTCTAACTTGGCCCAAATTGTAAAATGGTCTTATCTATTGGCGATTTCGTTCCAATTCACACTCCAAGTAATATTCGGCATGCTAATTACATTGCCGGTTGCGAAATTGCATTATCTCTTATAGTTTCCGAGATATGGACTATCAATAATTTACACCTTAGGCTCTGCTTCTAACTTGGGCCCAAATTGTAAAATGGTCTTATCTATTGGCGATTTCGTTCCAATTCACATTCCAAGTAATATTCGGCATGCTAATTACATTGCCGGTTGCCAAATTGCATTATCTCTTATAGTTTCCGAGATATGGACTATCGATAATTTACACCTTAGGCTCTGCTTCTAACTTGGGCCCAAATTGTAAAATGGTCTTATCTATTGGCGATTTCGTTCCAATTCACATTCCAAGAAATATTCGGCATGCTAATTACATTGCCGGTTGCCAAATTGCATTATCTCTTATAGTTTCCGAGATATGGACTATCGATAATTTACACCTTAGGCTCTGCTTCTAACTTGGGCCCAAATTGTAAAATGGTCTTATCTATTGGCGATTTCGTTCCAATTCACATTCCAAGTAATATTCGGCATGCTAATTACATAGCCGGTTGCCAAATTGCATTATCTCTTATAGTTTCCGAGATATGGACTATCGATAATTTACACCTTAGGCTCTGCTTCTAACTTGGGCCCAAATTGTAAAATGGTCTTATCTATTGGCGATTTCGTTCCAATTCACATTCCAAGTAATATTCGGCATGCTAATTACATTGCCGGTTGCCAAATTGCATTATCTCTTATAGTTTCCGAGATATGGACTATCGATAATTTACACCTTAGGCTCTGCTTCTAACTTGGGCCCAAATTGTAAAATGGTCTTATCTATTGGCGATTTCGTTCCAATTCACATTCCAAGTAATATTCGACATGCTAATTACATTGCCGGTTGCCAAATTGCATTATCTCTTATAGTTTCCGAGATATGGACTATCGATAATTTACACCTTAGGCTCTGCTTCTAACTTGGGCCCAAATTGTAAAATGGTCTTATCTATTGGCGTTTTCGTTCCAATTCACATTCCAAGTAATATTCGGCATGCTAATTACATTGCCGGTTGCCAAATTGCATTATCTCTTATAGTTTCCGAGATATGGACTATCGATAATTTACACCTTAGGCTCTGCTTCTAACTTGGGCCCAAATTGTAAAATGGTCTTCTCTATTGGCGATTTCGTTCCAATTCACATTCCAAGTAATATTCGGCATGCTAATTACATTGCCGGTTGCCAAATTGCATTATCTTTTATAGTTTCCGAGTTATGGACTATCGATAATTTACACCTTAGGCTCTGCTTCTAACTTGGGCCCAAATTGTAAAATGGTCTTATCTATTGGCGTTTTCGTTCCAATTCACATTCCAAGTAATATTCGGCATGCTAATTACATTGCCGGTTGCCAAATTGCATTATCTCTTATAGTTTCCGAGATATGGACTATCGGTAATTTACACCTTAGGCTCTGCTTCTAACTTGGGCCCAAATTGTAAAATGTTCTTATCTATTGGCGATTTCGTTCCAATTCACATTCCAAGTAATATCCGGCATGCTAATTACATTGCCGGTTGCCAAATTGAATTATCTCTTATAGTTTCCGAGATATGGACTATCGATAATTTATACCTTAGGCTCTGCTTCTAACTTGGGCCCAAATTGTAAAATGGTCTTATCTATTGGCGATTTCGTTCCAATTCACATTCCAAGTAATATTCGGCATGCTAATTACATTGCCGATTGCCAAATTGCATTATCTCTTATAGTTTCCGAGATATGGACTATCGATAATTTACATCTTAGGCTCTGCTTCTAACTTGGGCCCAAATTGTAAAATCGTCTTATTTATTGGCGATTTCGTTCCAATTCACATTCCAAGTAATATTCGGCATGCTAATTACATTGCCGGTTGCCAAATTGCATTATCTCTTATAGTTTCCGAGATATGGACTATCGATAATTTACACCTTAGGCTCTGCTTCTAACTTGGGCCCAAATTGTAAAATGGTCTTATCTATTGGCGATTTCGTTCCAATTCACATTCCAAGTAATATCCGGCATGCTAATTACATTGCCGGTTGCCAAATTGAATTATCTCTTATAGTTTCCGAGATATGGACTATCGATAATTTACACCTTAGGCTCTGCTTCTAACTTGGGCCCAAATTGTAAAATGGTCTTATCTATTGGCGATTTCGTTCCAATTCACATTCCAAGTAATATTCGGCATGCTAATTACATTGCCGGTTGCCAAATTGCATTATCTCTTATAGTTTCCGAGATATGGACTATCGATAATTTACATCTTAGGCTCTGCTTCTAACTTGGGCCCAAATTGTAAAATGGTCTTATCTATTGGCGATTTCGTTCCAATTCACATTCCAAGTAATATTCGGCATGCTAATTACATTGCCGGTTGCCAAATTGCATTATCTCTTATAGTTTCCGAGATATGGACTATCGATAATTTACACCTTAGGCTCTGCTTCTAACTTGGGCCCAAATTGTAAAATGGTCTTATCTATTGGCGATTTCGTCCCAATTCACCATCTAAGTGACATTCGGCATGCTAATTACATTGCCGGTTGCGAAATTGCATTATCTCTTATAGTTTCCGAGATATGGACTATCAATAATTTACACCTTAGGCTCTGCTTCTAACTTGGGCCCAAATTGTAAAATGGTCTTATCTATTGGCGATTTCGTTCCAATTCACATTCCAAGTAATATTCGGCATGCTAATTACATTGCCGGTTGCCAAATTGCATTATCTCTTATAGTTTCCGAGATATGGACTATCGATAATTTACACCTTAGGCTCTGCTTCTAACTTGGGCCCAAATTGTAAAATGGTCTTATCTATTGGCGATTTCGTTCCAATTCACATTCCAAGTAATATTCGGCATGCTAATTACATTGCCGGTTGCCAAATTGCATTATCTCTTATAGTTTCCGAGATATGGACTATCGATAATTTACACCTTAGGCTCTGCTTCTAACTTGGGCCCAAATTGTAAAATGGTCTTATCTATTGGCGATTTCGTTCCAATTCACATTCCAAGTAATATTCGGCATGCTAATTACATAGCCGGTTGCCAAATTGCATTATCTCTTATAGTTTCCGAGATATGGACTATCGATAATTTACACCTTAGGCTCTGCTTCTAACTTGGGCCCAAATTGTAAAATGGTCTTATCTATTGGCGATTTCGTTCCAATTCACATTCCAAGTAATATTCGGCATGCTAATTACATTGCCGGTTGCCAAATTGCATTATCTCTTATAGTTTCCGAGATATGGACTATCGATAATTTACACCTTAGGCTCTGCTTCTAACTTGGCCCAAATTGTAAAATGGTCTTATCTATTGGCGATTTCGTTCCAATTCACACTCCAAGTAATATTCGGCATGCTAATTACATTGCCGGTTGCGAAATTGCATTATCTCTTATAGTTTCCGAGATATGGACTATCAATAATTTACACCTTAGGCTCTGCTTCTAACTTGGGCCCAAATTGTAAAATGGTCTTATCTATTGGCGATTTCGTTCCAATTCACATTCCAAGTAATATTCGGCATGCTAATTACATTGCCGGTTGCCAAATTGCATTATCTCTTATAGTTTCCGAGATATGGACTATCGATAATTTACACCTTAGGCTCTGCTTCTAACTTGGGCCCAAATTGTAAAATGGTCTTATCTATTGGCGATTTCGTTCCAATTCACATTCCAAGAAATATTCGGCATGCTAATTACATTGCCGGTTGCCAAATTGCATTATCTCTTATAGTTTCCGAGATATGGACTATCGATAATTTACACCTTAGGCTCTGCTTCTAACTTGGGCCCAAATTGTAAAATGGTCTTATCTATTGGCGATTTCGTTCCAATTCACATTCCAAGTAATATTCGGCATGCTAATTACATAGCCGGTTGCCAAATTGCATTATCTCTTATAGTTTCCGAGATATGGACTATCGATAATTTACACCTTAGGCTCTGCTTCTAACTTGGGCCCAAATTGTAAAATGGTCTTATCTATTGGCGATTTCGTTCCAATTCACATTCCAAGTAATATTCGGCATGCTAATTACATTGCCGGTTGCCAAATTGCATTATCTCTTATAGTTTCCGAGATATGGACTATCGATAATTTACACCTTAGGCTCTGCTTCTAACTTGGCCCAAATTGTAAAATGGTCTTATCTATTGGCGATTTCGTTCCAATTCACACTCCAAGTAATATTCGGCATGCTAATTACATTGCCGGTTGCGAAATTGCATTATCTCTTATAGTTTCCGAGATATGGACTATCAATAATTTACACCTTAGGCTCTGCTTCTAACTTGGGCCCAAATTGTAAAATGGTCTTATCTATTGGCGATTTCGTTCCAATTCACATTCCAAGTAATATTCGTCATGCTAATTACATTGCCGCTTGCCAAATTGCATTATTTCTTATAGTTTCCGAGATATGTACTATCGATAATTTACACCTTAGGCTCTGCTTCTAACTTGGGCCCAAATTGTAAAATGGTCTTATCTATTGGCGATTTCGTTCCAATTCACATTCCAAGTAATATTCGGCATGATAATTACATTGCCGGTTGCCAAATTGCATTATCTCTTATAGTTTCCGAGATATGGACTATCGATAATTTACACCTTAGGCTCTGCTTCTAACTTGGGCCCAAATTGTAAAATGGCCTTATCTATTGGCGATTTCGTTCCAATTCACATTCCAAGTAATATTCGGCATGCTAATTACAATGCCGGTTGCCAAATTGCATTATCTTTTGTAGTTTCCGAGATATGGACTATCCATAATTTACACCTTAGGCTCTGCTTCTAACTTGGGCCCAAATTGTAAAATGGTCTTATCTATTGGCGATTTCGTTCCAATTCACATTCCAAGTAATATTCGGCATGCTAATTACATTGCCGGTTGCCAAATTGCATTATCTCTTATAGTTTCCGAGATATGGACTATCGATAATTTACACCTTATTCTCTGCTTCTAACTTGGGCCCAAATTGTAAAATGGTCTTATCTATTGGCGATTTCGTTCCAATTCACATTCCAAGTAATATTCGGCATGCTAATTACATTACCGGTTGCCAAATTGCATTATCTCTTATAGTTTCCGAGATATGGACTATCGATAATTTACACCTTAAGCTCTGCTTCTAACTTGGGCCCAAATTGTAAAATGGTCTTATCTATTGGCGATTTCGTTCCAATTCACATTCCAAGTAATATTCGGCATGCTAATTACATTGCCGGTTGCCAAATTGAATTATCTCTTATAGTTTCCGAGATATGGACTATCGATAATTTACACCTTAGGCTTTGCTTCTAACTTGGGCCCAAATTGTAAAATGGTCTTACCTATTGGCGATTTCGTTCCAATTCACATTCCTAGTAATATTCGGCATGCTAATTACATTGCCGGTTGCCAAATTGCATTATCTCTTATAGTTTCCGAGATATGGACTATCGATAATTTACACCTTAGGCTCTGCTTCTAACTTGGGCCCAAATTGTAAAATGGTCTTATCTATTGGCGATTTCGTTCCAATTCACATTCCAAGTAATATTCGACATGCTAATTACATTGCCGGTTGCCAAATTGCATTATCTCTTATAGTTTCCGAGATATGGACTATCGATTATTTACACCTTAGGCTCTGCTTCTAACTTGGGCCCAAATTGTAAAATGGTCTTATCTATTGGCGATTTCGTCCCAATTCACATTCCAAGTAATATTCGGCATGCTAATTACATTGCCGGTTGCCAAATTGCATTATCTCTTATAGTTTCCGAGATATGGACTATCGATAATTTACACCTTAGGCTCTGCTTCTAACTTGGGCCCAAATTGTAAAATGGCCTTATCTATTGGCGATTTCGTCCCAATTCACATTCCAAGTAATATTCGGCATGCTAATTACATTGCCGGTTGCGAAATTGCATTATCTCTTATAGTTTCAGAGATATGGACTATCGATAATTTACACCTTAGGCTCTGCTTCTAACTTGGGCCCAAATTGTAAAATGGTCTTATCTATTGGCAATTTCGTTCCAATTCACATTCCAAGTAATATTCGGCATGCTAATTACATTGCCGGTTGCCAAATTGCATTATCTCTTATAGTTTCCGAGATACGGACTATCGATAATTTACACCTTAGGCTCTGCTTCTAACTTGGGCCCAAATTGTAAAATGGTCTTATCTATTGGCGATTTCGTTCCAATTCACACTCCAAGTAATATTCGGCATGCTAATTACATTGCCGGTTGCGAAATTGCATTATCTCTTATAGTTTCCGAGATATGGACTATCGATAATTTACACCTTAGGCTCTGCTTCTAACTTGGGCCCAAATTGTAAAATGGTCTTATCTATTGGCGATTTCGTTCCAATTCACATTCCAAGTAATATTCGGCATGCTAATTACATTGCCGGTTGCCAAATTGCATTATCTCTTATAGTTTCCGAGATATGGACTATCGATAATTTACACCTTAGGCTCTGCTTCTAACTTGGGCCCAAATTGTAAAATGGTCTTATCTATTGGCGATTTCGTTCCAATTCACATTCCAAGTAATATTCGGCATGCTAATTACATTGCCGGTTGCCAAATTGCATCATCTCTTATAGTTTCCGAGATATGGACTATCGATAATTTACACCTTAGGCTCTGCTTCTAACTTGGGCCCAAATTGTAAAATGGTCTTATCTATTGGCGATTTCGTCCCAATTCACATTCCAAGTGATATTCGGCATGCTAATTACATTGCCGGTTGCGAAATTGCATTATCTCTTATAGTTTCCGAGATATGGACTATCAATAATTTACACCTTAGGCTCTGCTTCTAACTTGGGCCCAAATTGTAAAATGGTCTTATCTATTGGCGATTTCGTTCCAATTCACATTCCAAGTAATATTCGGCATGCTAATTACATTGCCGGTTGCCAAATTGCATTATCTCTTATAGTTTCCGAGATATGGACTATCGATAATTTACACCTTAGGCTCTGCTTCTAACTTGGGCCCAAATTGTAAAATGGTCTTATCTATTGGCGATTTCGTTCCAATTCACATTCCAAGTAATATTCGGCATGCTAATTACATTGCCGGTTGCCAAATTGCATTATCTCTTATAGTTTCCGAGATATGGACTATCGATTATTTACACCTTAGGCTCTGCTTCTAACTTGGGCCCAAATTGTAAAATGGTCTTATCTATTGGCGATTTCGTTCCAATTCACATTCCAAGTAATATTCGGCATGCTATTTACATTGCCGGTTGCCAAATTGCATTATATCTTATAGTTTCCGAGATATGGACTATCGATAATTTAAACCTTAGGCTCTGCTTCTAACTTGGGCCCAAATTGTAAAATGGTTTTATCTATTGGCGATTTCGTTCCAATTCACAATCCAAGTAATATTCGGCATGCTAATTACATTGCCGGTTGCCAAATTGCATTATCTCTTATAGTTTCCGAGATATGGACTATCGATAATTTACACCTTAGGCTCTGCTTCTAACTTGGGCCCAAATTGTAAAATGGTCTTATCTATTGGCGATTTCGTTCCAATTCACATTCCAAGTACTATTCGGCATGCTAATTACATTGCCGGTTGCCAAATTGCATTATCTCTTATAGTTTCCGAGATATGGACTATCGATAATTTACACCTTAGGCTCTGCTTCTAACTTGGGCCCAAATTGCAAAATGGTCTTATCTATTGGCGGTTTCGTTCCAATTCACATTCCAAGTACTATTCGGCATGCTAATTACATTGCCGGTTGCCAAATTGCATTATCTCTTATAGTTTCCTAGATATGGACTATCGATAATTTACACCTTAGGCTCTGCTTCTAACTTGGGCCCAAATTGTAAAATGGCCTTATCTATTGGCGATTTCGTTCCAATTCACATTCCAAGTAATATTCGGCATGCTAATTACATTGCCGGTTGCCAAATTGCATTATCTCTTGTAGTTTCCGAGATATGGACTATCAATAATTTACACCTTAGGCTCTGCTTCTAACTTGGGCCCAAATTGTAAAATGGTCTTATCTATTGGCGATTTCGTTCCAATTCACATTCCAAGTAATATTCGGCATGCTAATTACATTGCCGGTTGCCAAATTGAATTATCTCTTATAGTTTCCGAGATATGGACTATCGATAATTTACACCTTAGGCTCTGCTTCTAACTTGGGCCCAAATTGTAAAATGGTCTTACCTATTGGCGATTACGTTCCAATTCACATTCCAAGTAATATTCGGCATGCTAATTACATTGCCGGTTGCCAAATTGCATTATCTCTTATAGTTTCCGAGATATGGACTATCGATAATTTACACCTTAGGCTCTGCTTCTAACTTGGGCCCAAATTGTAAAATGGTCTTATCTATTGGCGATTTCGTTCCAATTCACATTCCAAGTACTATTCGGCATGCTAATTACATTGCCGGTTGCCAAATTGCATTATCTCTTATAGTTTCCGAGATATGGACTATCGATAATTTACACCTTAGGCTCTGCTTCTAACTTGGGCCCAAATTGCAAAATGGTCTTATCTATTGGCGGTTTCGTTCCAATTCACATTCCAAGTACTATTCGGCATGCTAATTACATTGCCGGTTGCCAAATTGCATTATCTCTTATAGTTTCCTAGATATGGACTATCGATAATTTACACCTTAGGCTCTGCTTCTAACTTGGGCCCAAATTGTAAAATGGCCTTATCTATTGGCGATTTCGTTCCAATTCACATTCCAAGTAATATTCGGCATGCTAATTACATTGCCGGTTGCCAAATTGCATTATCTCTTGTAGTTTCCGAGATATGGACTATCAATAATTTACACCTTAGGCTCTGCTTCTAACTTGGGCCCAAATTGTAAAATGGTCTTATCTATTGGCGATTTCGTTCCAATTCACATTCCAAGTAATATTCGGCATGCTAATTACATTGCCGGTTGCCAAATTGAATTATCTCTTATAGTTTCCGAGATATGGACTATCGATAATTTACACCTTAGGCTCTGCTTCTAACTTGGGCCCAAATTGTAAAATGGTCTTACCTATTGGCGATTACGTTCCAATTCACATTCCAAGTAATATTCGGCATGCTAATTACATTGCCGGTTGCCAAATTGCATTATCTCTTATAGTTTCCGAGATATGGACTATCGATAATTTACACCTTAGGCTCTGCTTCTAACTTGGGCCCAAATTGTAAAATGGTCTTATCTATTGGCGATTTCGTTCCAATTCACATTCCAATTAATATTCGGCATGCTAATTACATTGCCGGTTGCCAAATTGCATTATCTCTTGTAGTTTCCGAGATATGGACTATCAATAATTTACACCTTAGGCTCTGCTTCTAACTTGGGCCCAAATTGTAAAATGGTCTTATCTATTGGCGATTTCGGTCCAATTCACATTCCAAGTAATATTCGGCAAGCTAATTACATTGCCGGTTGCCAAATTGCATTATCTCTTATAGTTTCCGAGATATGGACTATCGAAAATTTACATCTTAGGCTCTGCTTCTAACTTGGGCCCAAATTGTAAAATCGTCTTATCTATTGGCGATTTCGTTCCAATTCACATTCCAAGTAATATTCGGCATGTTAATTACATTGCCGGTTGCCAAATTGCATTATCTCTTATAGTTTCCGAGATATGGACTATCGATAATTTACACCTTAGGCTCTGCTTCTAACTTGGGCCCAAATTGTAAAATGGTCTTATCTATTGGCGATTTCGTTCCAATTCACATTCCAAGTAATATCCGGCATGCTAATTACATTGCCGGTTGCCAAATTGAATTATCTCTTATAGTTTCCGAGATATGGACTATCGATAATTTACACCTTAGGCTCTGCTTCTAACTTGGGCCCAAATTGTAAAATGGTCTTATCTATTGGCGATTTCGTTCCAATTCACATTCCAAGTAATATTCGGCATGCTAATTACATTGCCGGTTGCCAAATTGCATTATCTCTTATAGTTTCCGAGATATGGACTATCGATAATTTACACCTTAGGCTCTGCTTCTAACTTGGGCCCAAATTGTAAAATGGTCTTATCTATTGGCGATTTCGTTCCAATTCACATTCCAAGTAATATTCGGCATGCTAATTACATTGCCGGTTGCCAAATTGCATTATCTCTTATAGTTTCCGAGATATGGACTATCGATTATTTACACCTTAGGCTCTGCTTCTAACTTGGGCCCAAATTGTAAAATGGTCTTATCTATTGGCGATTTCGTTCCAATTCACATTCCAAGTAATATTCGGCATGCTATTTACATTGCCGGTTGCCAAATTGCATTATATCTTATAGTTTCCGAGATATGGACTATCGATAATTTAAACCTTAGGCTCTGCTTCTAACTTGGGCCCAAATTGTAAAATGGTTTTATCTATTGGCGATTTCGTTCCAATTCACAATCCAAGTAATATTCGGCATGCTAATTACATTGCCGGTTGCCAAATTGCATTATCTCTTATAGTTTCCGAGATATGGACTATCGATAATTTACACCTTAGGCTCTGCTTCTAACTTGGGCCCAAATTGTAAAATGGTCTTATCTATTGGCGATTTCGTTCCAATTCACATTCCAAGTACTATTCGGCATGCTAATTACATTGCCGGTTGCCAAATTGCATTATCTCTTATAGTTTCCGAGATATGGACTATCGATAATTTACACCTTAGGCTCTGCTTCTAACTTGGGCCCAAATTGCAAAATGGTCTTATCTATTGGCGGTTTCGTTCCAATTCTCATTCCAAGTACTATTCGGCATGCTAATTACATTGCCGGTTGCCAAATTGCATTATCTCTTATAGTTTCCTAGATATGGACTATCGATAATTTACACCTTAGGCTCTGCTTCTAACTTGGGCCCAAATTGTAAAATGGCCTTATCTATTGGCGATTTCGTTCCAATTCACATTCCAAGTAATATTCGGCATGCTAATTACATTGCCGGTTGCCAAATTGCATTATCTCTTGTAGTTTCCGAGATATGGACTATCAATAATTTACACCTTAGGCTCTGCTTCTAACTTGGGCCCAAATTGTAAAATGGTCTTATCTATTGGCGATTTCGTTCCAATTCACATTCCAAGTAATATTCGGCATGCTAATTACATTGCCGGTTGCCAAATTGAATTATCTCTTATAGTTTCCGAGATATGGACTATCGATAATTTACACCTTAGGCTCTGCTTCTAACTTGGGCCCAAATTGTAAAATGGTCTTACCTATTGGCGATTACGTTCCAATTCACATTCCAAGTAATATTCGGCATGCTAATTACATTGCCGGTTGCCAAATTGCATTATCTCTTATAGTTTCCGAGATATGGACTATCGATAATTTACACCTTAGGCTCTGCTTCTAACTTGGGCCCAAATTGTAAAATGGTCTTATCTATTGGCGATTTCGTTCCAATTCACATTCCAATTAATATTCGGCATGCTAATTACATTGCCGGTTGCCAAATTGCATTATCTCTTGTAGTTTCCGAGATATGGACTATCAATAATTTACACCTTAGGCTCTGCTTCTAACTTGGGCCCAAATTGTAAAATGGTCTTATCTATTGGCGATTTCGGTCCAATTCACATTCCAAGTAATATTCGGCAAGCTAATTACATTGCCGGTTGCCAAATTGCATTATCTCTTATAGTTTCCGAGATATGGACTATCGAAAATTTACATCTTAGGCTCTGCTTCTAACTTGGGCCCAAATTGTAAAATCGTCTTATCTATTGGCGATTTCGTTCCAATTCACATTCCAAGTAATATTCGGCATGTTAATTACATTGCCGGTTGCCAAATTGCATTATCTCTTATAGTTTCCGAGATATGGACTATCGATAATTTACACCTTAGGCTCTGCTTCTAACTTGGGCCCAAATTGTAAAATGGTCTTATCTATTGGCGATTTCGTTCCAATTCACATTCCAAGTAATATCCGGCATGCTAATTACATTGCCGGTTGCCAAATTGAATTATCTCTTATAGTTTCCGAAATATGGACTATCGATAATTTACACCTTAGGCTCTGCTTCTAACTTGGGCCCAAATTGTAAAATGGTCTTATCTATTGGCGATTTCGTTGCAATTCACATTTCACGTAATATTCGGCATGCTAATTACATTGCCGGTTGCCAAATTGCATTATCTCTTATAGTTTCCGAGATATGGACTATCGATAATTTACATCTTAGGCTCTGCTTCTAACTTGGGCCCAAATTGTAAAATGGTCTTATCTATTGGCGATTTCGTTCCAATTCACATTCCAAGTAATATTCGGCATGCTAATTACATTGCCGGTTGCCAAATTGCATTATCTCTTATAGTTTCCGAGATATGGACTATCGATAATTTACACCTTAGGCTCTGCTTCTAACTTGGGCCCAAATTGTAAAATGGTCTTATCTATTGGCGATTTCGTCCCAATTCACATTCCAAGTGATATTCGGCATGCTAATTACATTGCCGGTTGCGAAATTGCATTATCTCTTATAGTTTCCGAGATATGGACTATCAATAATTTACACCTTAGGCTCTGCTTCTAACTTGGGCCCAAATTGTAAAATGGTCTTATCTATTGGCGATTTCGTTCCAATTCACATTCCAAGTAATATTCGGCATGCTAATTACATTGCCGGTTGCCAAATTGCATCATCTCTTATAGTTTCCGAGATATGGACTATCGATAATTTACACCTTAGGCTCTGCTTCTAACTTGGGCCCAAATTGTAAAATGGTCTTATCTATTGGCGATTTCGTCCCAATTCACATTCCAAGTGATATTCGGCATGCTAATTACATTGCCGGTTGCGAAATTGCATTATCTCTTATAGTTTCCGAGATATGGACTATCAATAATTTACACCTTAGGCTCTGCTTCTAACTTGGGCCCAAATTGTAAAATGGTCTTATCTATTGGCGATTTCGTTCCAATTCATATTCCAAGTAATATTCGGCATGCTAATTACATTGCCGGTTGCCAAATTGCATTATCTCTTATAGTTTCCGAGATATGGACTATCGATAATTTACACCTTAGGCTCTGCTTCTAACTTGGGCCCAAATTGTAAAATGGTCTTATCTATTGGCGATTTCGTTCCAATTCACATTCCAAGTAATATTCGGCATGCTAATTACATTGCCGGTTGCCAAATTGCATTATCTCTTATAGTTTCCGAGATATGGACTATCGATTATTTACACCTTAGGCTCTGCTTCTAACTTGGGCCCAAATTGTAAAATGGTCTTATCTATTGGCGATTTCGTTCCAATTCACATTCCAAGTAATATTCGGCATGCTATTTACATTGCCGGTTGCCAAATTGCATTATCTCTTATAGTTTCCGAGATATGGACTATCGATAATTTAAACCTTAGGCTCTGCTTCTAACTTGGGCCCAAATTGTAAAATGGTTTTATCTATTGGCGATTTCGTTCCAATTCACATTACAAGTAATATTCGGCATGCTAATTACATTGCCGGTTGCCAAATTGCATTATCTCTTATAGTTTCCGAGATATGGACTATCGATAATTTACACCTTAGGCTCTGCTTCTAACTTGGGCCCAAATTGTAAAATGGTCTTATCTATTGGCGATTTCGTTCCAATTCACATTCCAAGTACTATTCGGCATGCTAATTACATTGCCGGTTGCCAAATTGCATTATCTCTTATAGTTTCCGAGATATGGACTATCGATAATTTACACCTTAGGCTCTGCTTCTAACTTGGGCCCAAATTGTAAAATGGTCTTATCTATTGGCGATTTCGTTCCAATTCACATTCCAAGTAATATTCGGCATGCTAATTACATTGCCGGTTGCCAAATTGCATCATCTCTTATAGTTTCCGAGATATGGACTATCGATAATTTACACCTTAGGCTCTGCTTCTAACTTGGGCCCAAATTGTAAAATGGTCTTATCTATTGGCGATTTCGTCCCAATTCACATTCCAAGTGATATTCGGCATGCTAATTACATTGCCGGTTGCGAAATTGCATTATCTCTTATAGTTTCCGAGATATGGACTATCAATAATTTACACCTTAGGCTCTGCTTCTAACTTGGGCCCAAATTGTAAAATGGTCTTATCTATTGGCGATTTCGTTCCAATTCACATTCCAAGTAATATTCGGCATGCTAATTACATTGCCGGTTGCCAAATTGCATTATCTCTTATAGTTTCCGAGATATGGACTATCGATAATTTACACCTTAGGCTCTGCTTCTAACTTGGGCCCAAATTGTAAAATGGTCTTATCTATTGGCGATTTCGTTCCAATTCACATTCCAAGTAATATTCGGCATGCTAATTACATTGCCGGTTGCCAAATTGCATTATCTCTTATAGTTTCCGAGATATGGACTATCGATTATTTACACCTTAGGCTCTGCTTCTAACTTGGGCCCAAATTGTAAAATGGTCTTATCTATTGGCGATTTCGTTCCAATTCACATTCCAAGTAATATTCGGCATGCTATTTACATTGCCGGTTGCCAAATTGCATTATCTCTTATAGTTTCCGAGATATGGACTATCGATAATTTAAACCTTAGGCTCTGCTTCTAACTTGGGCCCAAATTGTAAAATGGTTTTATCTATTGGCGATTTCGTTCCAATTCACATTCCAAGTAATATTCGGCATGCTAATTACATTGCCGGTTGCCAAATTGCATTATCTCTTATAGTTTCCGAGATATGGACTATTGATAATTTACACCTTAGGCTCTGCTTCTAACTTGGGCCCAAATTGTAAAATGGTCTTATCTATTGGCGATTTCGTTCCAATTCACATTCCAAGTACTATTCGGCATGCTAATTACATTGCCGGTTGCCAAATTGCATTATCTCTTATAGTTTCCGAGATATGGACTATCGATAATTTACACCTTAGGCTCTGCTTCTAACTTGGGTCCAAATTGTAAAATGGTCTTATCTATTGGCGATTTCGTTCCAATTCACATTCCAAGTACTATTCGGCATGCTAATTACATTGCCGGTTGCCAAATTGCATTATCTCTTATAGTTTCCGAGATATGGACTATCGATAATTTACACCTTAGGCTCTGCTTCTAACTTGGGTCCAAATTGTAAAATGGTCTTATCTATTGGCGATTTCGTTCCAATTCACATTCCAAGTACTATTCGGCATGCTAATTACATTGCCGGTTGCCAAATTGCATTATCTCTTATAGTTTCCGAGATATGGACTATCAATAATTTACACCTTAGGCTCTGCTTCTAACTTGGGCCCAAATTGTAAAATGGTCTTATCTATTGGCGATTTCGTTCCAATTCACATTCCAAGTAATATTCGGCATGCTAATTACATTGCCGGTTGCCAAATTGAATTATCTCTTATAGTTTCCGAGATATGGACTATCGATAATTTACACCTTAGGCTCTGCTTCTAACTTGGGCCCAAATTGTAAAATGGTCTTACCTATTGGCGATTACGTTCCAATTCACATTCCAAGTAATATTCGGCATGCTAATTACATTGCCGGTTGCCAAATTGCATTATCTCTTATAGTTTCCGAGATATGGACTATCGATAATTTACACCTTAGGCTCTGCTTCTAACTTGGGCCCAAATTGTAAAATGGTCTTATCTATTGGTGATTTCGTTCCAATTCACATTCCAATTAATATTCGGCATGCTAATTACATTGCCGGTTGCCAAATTGCATTATCTCTTATAGTTTCCGAGATATGGACTATCGATAATTTACACCTTAGGCTCTGCTTCTAACTTGGGCCCAAATTGTAAAATGGTCTTATCTATTGGCGATTTCGGTCCAATTCACATTCCAAGTAATATTCGGCAAGCTAATTACATTGCCGGTTGCCAAATTGCATTATCTCTTATAGTTTCCGAGATATGGACTATCGAAAATTTACACCTTAGGCTCTGCTTCTAACTTGGGCCCAAATTGTAAAATGGTCTTATCTATTGGCGATTTCGTTCCAATTCACATTCCAAGTAATATTCGGCATGCTAATTACATTGCCGGTTGCCAAATTGCATTATCTCTTATAGTTTCCGAGATATGGACTATCGATTATTTACACCTTAGGCTCTGCTTCTAACTTGGGCCCAAATTGTAAAATGGTCTTATCTATTGGCGATTTCGTTCCAATTCACATTCCAAGTAATATTCGGCATGCTATTTACATTGCCGGTTGCCAAATTGCATTATCTCTTATAGTTTCCGAGATATGGACTATCGATAATTTAAACCTTAGGCTCTGCTTCTAACTTGGGCCCAAATTGTAAAATGGTTTTATCTATTGGCGATTTCGTTCCAATTCACATTACAAGTAATATTCGGCATGCTAATTACATTGCCGGTTGCCAAATTGCATTATCTCTTATAGTTTCCGAGATATGGACTATCGATAATTTAAACCTTAGGCTCTGCTTCTAACTTGGGCCCAAATTGTAAAATGGTCTTATCTATTGGCGATTTCGTTCCAATTCACATTCCAAGTACTATTCGGCATGCTAATTACATTGCCGGTTGCCAAATTGCATTATCTCTTATAGTTTCCGAGATATGGACTATCGATAATTTACACCTTAGGCTCTGCTTCTAACTTGGGCCCAAATTGTAAAATGGTCTTATCTATTGGCGATTTCGTTCCAATTCACATTCCAAGTAATATTCGGCATGCTAATTACATTGCCGGTTGCCAAATTGCATCATCTCTTATAGTTTCCGAGATATGGACTATCGATAATTTACACCTTAGGCTCTGCTTCTAACTTGGGCCCAAATTGTAAAATGGTCTTACCTATTGGCGATTTCGTCCCAATTCACATTCCAAGTGATATTCGGCATGCTAATTACATTGCCGGTTGCGAAATTGCATTATCTCTTATAGTTTCCGAGATATGGACTATCAATAATTTACACCTTAGGCTCTGCTTCTAACTTGGGCCCAAATTGTAAAATGGTCTTATCTATTGGCGATTTCGTTCCAATTCACATTCCAAGTAATATTCGGCATGCTAATTACATTGCCGGTTGCCAAATTGCATTATCTCTTATAGTTTCCGAGATATGGACTATCGATAATTTACACCTTAGGCTCTGCTTCTAACTTGGGCCCAAATTGTAAAATGGTCTTATCTATTGGCGATTTCGTTCCAATTCACATTCCAAGTAATATTCGGCATGCTAATTACATTGCCGGTTGCCAAATTGCATTATCTCTTATAGTTTCCGAGATATGGACTCTCGATTATTTACACCTTAGGCTCTGCTTCTAACTTGGGCCCAAATTGTAAAATGGTCTTATCTATTGGCGATTTCGTTCCAATTCACATTCCAAGTAATATTCGGCATGCTATTTACATTGCCGGTTGCCAAATTGCATTATCTCTTATAGTTTCCGAGATATGGACTATCGATAATTTAAACCTTAGGCTCTGCTTCTAACTTGGGCCCAAATTGTAAAATGGTTTTATCTATTGGCGATTTCGTTCCAATTCACATTCCAAGTAATATTCGGCATGCTAATTACATTGCCGGTTGCCAAATTGCATTATCTCTTATAGTTTCCGAGATATGGACTATCGATAATTTACACCTTAGGCTCTGCTTCTAACTTGGGCCCAAATTGTAAAATGGTCTTATCTATTGGCGATTTCGTTCCAATTCACATTCCAAGTACTATTCGGCATGCTAATTACATTGCCGGTTGCCAAATTGCATTATCTCTTATAGTTTCCGAGATATGGACTATCGATAATTTACACCTTAGGCTCTGCTTCTAACTTGGGTCCAAATTGTAAAATGGTCTTATCTATTGGCGATTTCGTTCCAATTCACATTCCAAGTACTATTCGGCATGCTAATTACATTGCCGGTTGCCAAATTGCATTATCTCTTATAGTTTCCGAGATATGGACTATCGATAATTTACACCTTAGGCTCTGCTTCTAACTTTGGTCCAAATTGTAAAATGGTCTTATCTATTGGCGATTTCGTTCCAATTCACATTCCAAGTACTATTAGGCATGCTAATTACATTGCCGGTTGCCAAATTGCATTATCTCTTATAGTTTCCGAGATATGGACTATCAATAATTTACACCTTAGGCTCTGCTTCTAACTTGGGCCCAAATTGTAAAATGGTCTTATCTATTGGCGATTTCGTTCCAATTCACATTCCAAGTAATATTCGGCATGCTAATTACATTGCCGGTTGCCAAATTGAATTATCTCTTATAGTTTCCGAGATATGGACTATCGATAATTTACACCTTAGGCTCTGCTTCTAACTTGGGCCCAAATTGTAAAATGGTCTTACCTATTGGCGATTACGTTCCAATTCACATTCCAAGTAATATTCGGCATGCTAATTACATTGCCGGTTGCCAAATTGCATTATCTCTTATAGTTTCCGAGATATGGACTATCGATAATTTACACCTTAGGCTCTGCTTCTAACTTGGGCCCAAATTGTAAAATGGTCTTATCTATTGGCGATTTCGTTCCAATTCACATTCCAATTAATATTCGGCATGCTAATTACATTGCCGGTTGCCAAATTGCATTATCTCTTATAGTTTCCGAGATATGGACTATCGATAATTTACACCTTAGGCTCTGCTTCTAACTTGGGCCCAAATTGTAAAATGGTCTTATCTATTGGCGATTTCGGTCCAATTCACATTCCAAGTAATATTCGGCAAGCTAATTACATTGCCGGTTGCCAAATTGCATTATCTCTTATAGTTTCCGAGATATGGACTATCGAAAATTTACATCTTAGGCTCTGCTTCTAACTTGGGCCCAAATTGTAAAATCGTCTTATCTATTGGCGATTTCGTTCCAATTCACATTCCAAGTAATATTCGGCATGTTAATTACATTGCCGGTTGCCAAATTGCATTATCTCTTATAGTTTCCGAGATATGGACTATCGATAATTTACACCTTAGGCTCTGCTTCTAACTTGGGCCCAAATTGTAAAATGGTCTTATCTATTGGCGATTTCGTTCCAATTCACATTCCAAGTACTATTCGGCATGCTAATTACATTGCCGGTTGCCAAATTGCATTATCTCTTATAGTTTCCGAGATATGGACTATCGATAATTTACACCTTAGGCTCTGCTTCTAACTTGGGCCCAAATTGTAAAATGGTCTTATCTATTGGCGATTTCGTTCCAATTCACATTCCAAGTACTATTCGGCATGCTAATTACATTGCCGGTTGCCAAATTGCATTATCTCTTATAGTTTCCGAGATATGGACTATCGATAATTTACACCTTAGGCTCTGCTTCTAACTTGGGCCCAAATTGTAAAATGGCCTTATCTATTGGCGATTTCGTTCCAATTCACATTCCAAGTAATATTCGGCATGCTAATTACATTGCCGGTTGCCAAATTGCATTATCTCTTGTAGTTTCCGAGATATGGACTATCAATAATTTACACCTTAGGCTCTGCTTCTAACTTGGGCCCAAATTGTAAAATGGTCTTATCTATTGGCGATTTCGTTCCAATTCACATTCCAAGTAATATTCGGCATGCTAATTACATTGCCGGTTGCCAAATTGAATTATCTCTTATAGTTTCCGAGATATGGACTATCGATAATTTACACCTTAGGCTCTGCTTCTAACTTGGGCCCAAATTGTAAAATGGTCTTACCTATTGGCGATTACGTTCCAATTCACATTCCAAGTAAAATTCGGCATGCTAATTACATTGCCGGTTGCCAAATTGCATTATCTCTTATAGTTTCCAAGATATGGACTATCGATAATTTACACCTTAGGCTCTGCTTCTAACTTGGGCCCAAATTGTAAAATGGTCTTATCTATTGGCGATTTCGTTCCAATTCACATTCCAATTAATATTCGGCATGCTAATTACATTGCCGGTTGCCAAATTGCATTATCTCTTATAGTTTCCGAGATATGGACTATCGATAATTTACACCTTAGGCTCTGCTTCTAACTTGGGCCCAAATTGTAAAATGGTCTTATCTATTGGCGATTTCGTTCCAATTCACATTCCAAGTAATATTCGGCATGCTAATTACATTGCCGGTTGCCAAATTGCATTATCTCTTATAGTTTCCGAGATATGGACTATCGAAAATTTACATCTTAGGCTCTGCTTCTAACTTGGGCCCAAATTGTAAAATCGTCTTATCTATTGGCGATTTCGTTCCAATTCACATTCCAAGTAATATTCGGCATGTTAATTACATTGCCGGTTGCCAAATTGCATTATCTCTTATAGTTTCCGAGATATGGACTATCGATAATTTACACCTTAGGCTCTGCTTCTAACTTGGGCCCAAATTGTAAAATGGTCTTATCTATTGGCGATTTCGTCCCAATTCACATTCCAAGTGATATTCGGCATGCTAATTACATTGCCGGTTGCGAAATTGCATTATCTCTTATAGTTTCCGAGATATGGACTATCAATAATTTACACCTTAGGCTCTGCTTCTAACTTGGGCCCAAATTGTAAAATGGTCTTATCTATTGGCGATTTCGTTCCAATTCACATTCCAAGTAATATTCGGCATGCTAATTACATTGCCGGTTGCCAAATTGCATTATCTCTTATAGTTTCCGAGATATGGACTATCGGTAATTTACACCTTAGGCTCTGCTTCTAACTTGGGCCCAAATTGTAAAATGGTCTTATCTATTGGCGTTTTCGTTCCAATTCACATTCCAAGTAATATTCGGCATGCTAATTACATTGCCGGTTGCCAAATTGCATTATCTCTTATAGTTTCCGAGATATGGACTATCGATAATTTACACCTTAGGCTCTGCTTCTAACTTGGGCCCAAATTGTAAAAAGGTCTTCTCTATTGGCGATTTCGTTCCAATTCACTTTCCAAGTAATATTCGGCATGCTAATTACATTGCCGGTTGCCAAATTGCATTATCTCCTATAGTTTCCGAGATATGGACTATCGATAATTTACACCTTAGGCTCTGCTTCTAACTTGGGCCCAAATTGTAAAATGGTCTTATCTATTGGCGTTTTCGTTCCAATTCACATTCCAAGTAATATTCGGCATGCTAATTACATTGCCGGTTGCCAAATTGCATTATCTCTTATAGTTTCCGAGATATGGACTATCGATAATTTACACCTTAGGCTCTGCTTCTAACTTGGGCCCAAATTGTAAAATGGTCTTATCTATTGGCGATTTCGTTCCAATTCACATTCCAAGTAATATTCGGCATGCTAATTACATTGCCGATTGCCAAATTGCATTATCTCTTATAGTTTCCGAGATATGGACTATCGATAATTTACATCTTAGGCTCTGCTTCTAACTTGGGCCCAAATTGTAAAATCGTCTTATCTATTGGCGATTTCGTTCCAATTCACATTCCAAGTAATATTCGGCATGCTAATTACATTGCCGGTTGCCAAATTGCATTATCTCTTATAGTTTCCGAGATATGGACTATCGATAATTTACACCTTAGGCTCTGCTTCTAACTTGGGCCCAAATTGTAAAATGGTCTTATCTATTGGCGATTTCGTTCCAATTCACATTCCAAGTAATATCCTTCATGCTAATTACATTGCCGGTTGCCAAATTGAATTATCTCTTATAGTTTCCGAGATATGGACTATCGATAATTTACACCTTAGGCTCTGCTTCTAACTTGGGCCCAAATTGTAAAATGGTCTTATCTATTGGCGATTTCGTTCCAATTCACATTCCAAGTAATATTCGGCATGCTAATTACATTGCCGGTTGCCAAATTGCATTATCTCTTATAGTTTCCGAGATATGGACTATCGATAATTTACATCTTAGGCTCTGCTTCTAACTTGGGCCCAAATTGTAAAATGGTCTTATCTATTGGCGATTTCGTTCCAATTCACATTCCAAGTAGTATTCGGCATGCTAATTACATTGCCGGTTGCCAAATTGCATTATCTCTTATAGTTTCCGAGATATGGACTATCGATAATTTACACCTTAGGCTCTGCTTCTAACTTGGGCCCAAATTGTAAAATGGTCTTATCTATTGGCGATTTCGTCCCAATTCACATTCCAAGTGACATTCGGCATGCTAATTACATTGCCGGTTGCGAAATTGCATTATCTCTTATAGTTTCCGAGATATGGACTATCAATAATTTACACCTTAGGCTCTGCTTCTAACTTGGGCCCAAATTGTAAAATGGTCTTATCTATTGGCGATTTCGTTCCAATTCACATTCCAAGTAATATTCGGCATGCTAATTACATTGCCGGTTGCCAAATTGCATTATCTCTTATAGTTTCCGAGATATGGACTATCGATAATTTACACCTTAGGCTCTGCTTCTAACTTGGGCCCAAATTGTAAAATGGTCTTATCTATTGGCGATTTCGTTCCAATTCACATTCCAAGTAATATTCGGCATGCTAATTACATTGCCGGTTGCCAAATTGCATTATCTCTTATAGTTTCCGAGATATGGACTATCGATAATTTACACCTTAGGCTCTGCTTCTAACTTGGGCCCAAATTGTTAAATGGTCTTATCTATTGGCGATTTCGTTCCAATTCACATTCCAAGTAATATTCGGCATGCTAATTACATTGCCGGTTGCCAAATTGCATTATCTCTTATAGTTTCCGAGATATGGACTATCGATAATTTACACCTTAGGCTCTGCTTCTAACTTGGGCCCAAATTGTAAAATGGTCTTATCTATTGGCGATTTCGTTCCAATTCACATTCCAAGTAATATTCGGCATGCTAATTACATTGCCGGTTGCCAAATTGCATTATCTCTTATAGTTTCCGAGATATGGACTATCGATAATTTACACCTTAGGCTCTGCTTCTAACTTGGCCCAAATTGTAAAATGGTCTTATCTATTGGCGATTTCGTTCCAATTCACACTCCAAGTAATATTCGGCATGCTAATTACATTGCCGGTTGCGAAATTGCATTATCTCTTATAGTTTCCGAGATATGGACTATCAATAATTTACACCTTAGGCTCTGCTTCTAACTTGGGCCCAAATTGTAAAATGGTCTTATCTATTGGCGATTTCGTTCCAATTCACATTCCAAGTAATATTCGGCATGCTAATTACATTGCCGGTTGCCAAATTGCATTATCTCTTATAGTTTCCGAGATATGGACTACCGATAATTTACACCTTAGGCTCTGCTTCTAACTTGGGCCCAAATTGTAAAATGGTCTTATCTATTGGCGATTTCGTTCCAATTCACATTCCAAGTACTATTCGGCATGCTAATTACATTGCCGGTTGCCAAATTGCATTATCTCTTATAGTTTCCGAGATATGGACTATCCATAATTTACACCTTAGGCTCTGCTTCTAACTTGGGCCCAAATTGTAAAATGGCCTTATCTATTGGCGATTTCGTTCCAATTCACATTCCAAGTAATATTCGGCATGCTAATTACATTGCCGGTTGCCAAATTGCATTATCTCTTATAGTTTCCGAGATATGGACTATCGATAATTTACACCTTAGGCTCTGCTTCTAACTTGGGCCCAAATTGTAAAATGGTCTTACCTATTGGCGATTACGTTCCAATTCACATTCCAAGTAATATTCGGCATGCTAATTACATTGCCGGTTGCCAAATTGCATTATCTCTTATAGTTTCCGAGATATGGACTATCGATAATTTACACCTTAGGCTCTGCTTCTAACTTGGGCCCAAATTGTAAAATGGTCTTATCTATTGGCGATTTCGTTCCAATTCACATTCCAATTAATATTCGGCATGCTAATTACATTGCCGGTTGCCAAATTGCATTATCTCTTATAGTTTCCGAGATATGGACTATCGATAATTTACACCTTAGGCTCTGCTTCTAACTTGGGCCCAAATTGTAAAATGGTCTTATCTATTGGCGATTTCGTTCCAATTCACATTCCAAGTAATATTCGGCATGCTAAATACATTGCCGGTTGCCAAATTGCATTATCTCTTATAGTTTCCGAGATATGGACTATCGAAAATTTACATCTTAGGCTCTGCTTCTAACTTGGGCCCAAATTGTAAAATCGTCTTATCTATTGGCGATTTCGTTCCAATTCACATTCCAAGTAATATTCGGCATGTTAATTACATTGCCGGTTGCCAAATTGCATTATCTCTTATAGTTTCCGAGATATGGACTATCGATAATTTACACCTTAGGCTCTGCTTCTAACTTGGGCCCAAATTGTAAAATGGTCTTATCTATTGGCGATTTCGTTCCAATTCACATTCCAAGTAATATCCGGCATGCTAATTACATTGCCGGTTGCCAAATTGAATTATCTCTTATAGTTTCCGAGATATGGACTATCGATAATTTACACCTTAGGCTCTGCTTCTAACTTGGGCCCAAATTGTAAAATGGTCTTATCTATTGGCGATTTCGTTCCAATTCACATTCCAAGTAATATTCGGCATGCTAATTACATTGCCGGTTGCCAAATTGCATTATCTCTTATAGTTTCCGAGATATGGACTATCGATAATTTACATCTTAGGCTCTGCTTCTAACTTGGGCCCAAATTGTAAAATGGTCTTATCTATTGGCGATTTCGTTCCAATTCACATTCCAAGTAATATTCGGCATGCTAATTACATTGCCGGTTGCCAAATTGCATTATCTCTTATAGTTTCCGAGATATGAACTATCGATAATTTACACCTTAGGCTCTGCTTCTAACTTGGGCCCAAATTGTAAAATGGTCTTATCTATTGGCGATTTCGTCCCAATTCACATTCCAAGTGATATTCGGCATGCTAATTACATTGCCGGTTGCGAAATTGCAATATCTCTTATAGTTTCCGAGATATGGACTATCAATAATTTACACCTTAGGCTCTGCTTCTAACTTGGGCCCAAATTGTAAAATGGTCTTATCTATTGGCGATTTCGTTCCAATTCACATTCCAAGTAATATTCGGCATGCTAATTACATTGCCGGTTGCCAAATTGCATTATCTCTTATAGTTTCCGAGATATGGACTATCGATAATTTACACCTTAGGCTCTGCTTCTAACTTGGGCCCAAATTGTAAAATGGTCTTATCTATTGGCGATTTCGTTCCAATTCACATTCCAAGTAATATTCGGCATGCTAATTACATTGCCGATTGCCAAATTGCATTATCTCTTATAGTTTCCGAGATATGGACTATCGATAATTTACATCTTAGGCTCTGCTTCTAACTTGGGCCCAAATTGTAAAATCGTCTTATCTATTGGCGATTTCGTTCCAATTCACATTCCAAGTAATATTCGGCATGCTAATTACATTGCCGGTTGCCAAATTGCATTATCTCTTATAGTTTCCGAGATATGGACTATCGATAATTTACACCTTAGGCTCTGCTTCTAACTTGGGCCCAAATTGTAAAATGGTCTTATCTATTGGCGATTTCGTTCCAATTCACATTCCAAGTAATATCCGGCATGCTAATTACATTGCCGGTTGCCAAATTGAATTATCTCTTATAGTTTCCGAGATATGGACTATCGATAATTTACACCTTAGGCTCTGCTTCTAACTTGGGCCCAAATTGTAAAATGGTCTTATCTATTGGCGATTTCGTTCCAATTCACATTCCAAGTAATATTCGGCATGCTAATTACATTGCCGGTTGCCAAATTGCATTATCTCTTATAGTTTCCGAGATATGGACTATCGATAATTTACATCTTAGTCTCTGCTTCTAACTTGGGCCCAAATTGTAAAATGGTCTTATCTATTGGCGATTTCGTTCCAATTCACATTCCAAGTAGTATTCGGCATGCTAATTACATTGCCGGTTGCCAAATTGCATTATCTCTTATAGTTTCCGAGATATGGACTATCGATAATTTACACCTTAGGCTCTGCTTCTAACTTGGGCCCAAATTGTAAAATGGTCTTATCTATTGGCGATTTCGTCCCAATTCACATTCCAAGTGACATTCGGCATGCTAATTACATTGCCGGTTGCGAAATTGCATTATCTCTTATAGTTTCCGAGATATGGACTATCAATAATTTACACCTTAGGCTCTGCTTCTAACTTGGGCCCAAATTGTAAAATGGTCTTATCTATTGGCGATTTCGTTCCAATTCACATTCCAAGTAATATTCGGCATGCTAATTACATTGCCGGTTGCCAAATTGCATTATCTCTTATAGTTTCCGAGATATGGACTATCGATAATTTACACCTTAGGCTCTGCTTCTAACTTGGGCCCAAATTGTAAAATGGTCTTATCTATTGGCGATTTCGTTCCAATTCACATTCCAAGTAATATTCGGCATGCTAATTACATTGCCGGTTGCCAAATTGCATTATCTCTTATAGTTTCCGAGATATGGACTATCGATAATTTACACCTTAGGCTCTGCTTCTAACTTGGGCCCAAATTGTAAAATGGTCTTATCTATTGGCGATTTCGTCCCAATTCACATTCCAAGTGATATTCGGCATGCTAATTACATTGCCGGTTGCGAAATTGCATTATCTCTTATAGTTTCCGAGATATGGACTATCAATAATTTACACCTTAGGCTCTGCTTCTAACTTGGGCCCAAATTGTAAAATGGTCTTATCTATTGGCGATTTCGTTCCAATTCACATTCCAAGTAATATTCGGCATGCTAATTACATTGCCGGTTGCCAAATTGCATTATCTCTTATAGTTTCCGAGATATGGACTATCGATAATTTACACCTTAGGCTCTGCTTCTAACTTGGGCCCAAATTGTAAAATGGTCTTATCTATTGGCGATTTCGTTCCATTTCACATTCCAAGTAATATTCGGCATGCTAATTACATTGCCGGTTGCCAAATTGCATTATCTCTTATAGTTTCCGAGATATGGACTATCGATAATTTACACCTTAGGCTCTGCTTCTAACTTGGCCCAAATTGTCAAATGGTCTTATCTATTGGCGATTTCGTTCCAATTCACACTCCAAGTAATATTCGGCATGCTAATTACATTGCCGGTTGCGAAATTGCATTATCTCTTATAGTTTCCGAGATATGGACTATCAATAATTTACACCTTAGGCTCTGCTTCTAACTTGGGCCCAAATTGTAAAATGGTCTTATCTATTGGCGATTTCGTTCCAATTCACATTCCAAGTAATATTCGGCATGCTAATTACATTGCCGGTTGCCAAATTGCATTATCTCTTATAGTTTCCGAGATATGGACTATCGATAATTTACACCTTAGGCTCTGCTTCTAACTTGGGCCCAAATTGTAAAATGGTCTTATCTATTGGCGATTTCGTTCCAATTCACATTCCAAGTAATATTCGGCATGCTAATTACATTGCCGGTTGCCAAATTGCATTATCTCTTATAGTTTCCGAGATATGGACTATCGATAATTTACACCTTAGGCTCTGCTTCTAACTTGGGCCCAAATTGTAAAATGGCCTTATCTATTGGCGATTTCGTTCCAATTCACATTCCAAGTAATATTCGGCATGCTAATTACATTGCCATTTGCCAAATTGCATTATCTCTTGTAGTTTCCGAGATATGGACTATCAATAATTTACACCTTAGGCTCTGCTTCTAACTTGGGCCCAAATTGTAAAATGGTCTTATCTATTGGCGATTTCGTTCCAATTCACATTCCAAGTAATATTCGGCATGCTAATTACATTGCCGGTTGCCAAATTGAATTATCTCTTATAGTTTCCGAGATATGGACTATCGATAATTTACACCTTAGGCTCTGCTTCTAACTTGGGCCCAAATTGTAAAATGGTCTTACCTATTGGCGATTACGTTCCAATTCACATTCCAAGTAATATTCGGCATGCTAATTACATTGCCGGTTGCCAAATTGCATTATCTCTTATAGTTTCCGAGATATGGACTATCGATAATTTACACCTTAGGCTCTGCTTCTAACTTGGGCCCAAATTGTAAAATGGTCTTATCTATTGGCGATTTCGTTCCAATTCACATTCCAATTAATATTCGGCATGCTAATTACATTGCCGGTTGCCAAATTGCATTATCTCTTATAGTTTCCGAGATATGGACTATCGATAATTTACACCTTAGGCTCTGCTTCTAACTTGGGCCCAAATTGTAAAATGGTCTTATCTATTGGCGATTTCGTTCCAATTCACATTCCAAGTAATATTCGGCATGCTAATTACATTGCCGGTTGCCAAATTGCATTATCTCTTATAGTTTCCGAGATATGGACTATCGAAAATTTACATCTTAGGCTCTGCTTCTAACTTGGGCCCAAATTGTAAAATCGTCTTATCTATTGGCGATTTCGTTCCAATTCACATTCCAAGTAATATTCGGCATGTTAATTACATTGCCGGTTGCCAAATTGCATTATCTCTTATAGTTTCCGAGATATGGACTATCGATAATTTACACCTTAGGCTCTGCTTCTAACTTGGGCCCAAATTGTAAAATGGTCTTATCTATTGGCGATTTCGTTCCAATTCACATTCCAAGTAATATCCGGCATGCTAATTACACTGCCGGTTGCCAAATTGAATTATCTCTTATAGTTTCCGAGATATGGACTATCGATAATTTACGCCTTAGGCTCTGCTTCTAACTTGGGCCCAAATTGTAAAATGGTCTTATCTATTGGCGATTTCGTTCTAATTCACATTCCAAGTAATATTCGGCATGCTAATTACATTGCCGGTTGCCAAATTGCATTATCTCTTATAGTTTCCGAGATATGGACTATCGATAATTTACATCTTAGGCTCTGCTTCTAACTTGGGCCCAAATTGTAAAATGGTCTTATCTATTGGCGATTTCGTTCCAATTCACATTCCAAGTAATATTCGGCATGCTAATTACATTGCCGGTTGCCAAATTGCATTATCTCTTATAGTTTCCGAGATATGGACTATCGATAATTTACACCTTAGGCTCTGCTTCTAACTTGGGCCCAAATTGTAAAATGGTCTTATCTATTGGCGATTTCGTCCCAATTCACATTCCAAGTGATATTCGGCATGCTAATTACATTGCCGGTTGCGAAATTGCATTATCTCTTATAGTTTCCGAGATATGGACTATCAATAATTTACACCTTAGGCTCTGCTTCTAACTTGGGCCTAAATTGTAAAATGGTCTTATCTATTGGCGATTTCGTTCCAATTCACATTCCAAGTAATATTCGGCATGCTAATTACATTGCCGGTTGCCAAATTGCATTATCTCTTATAGTTTCCGAGATATGGACTATCGATAATTTACACCTTATGCTCTGCTTCTAACTTGGGCCCAAATTGTAAAATGGTCTTATCTATTGGCGTTTTCGTTCCAATTCACATTCCAAGTAATATTCGGCATGCTAATTACATTGCCGGTTGCCAAATTGCATTATCTCTTATAGTTTCCGAGATATGGACTATCGATAATTTACACCTTAGGCTCTGCTTCTAACTTGGGCCCAAATTGTAAAATGGTCTTCTCTATTGGCGATTTCGTTCCAATTCACATTCCAAGTAATATTCGGCATGCTAATTACATTGCCGGTTGCCAAATTGCATTATCTTTTATAGTTTCCGAGATATGGACTATCGATAATTTACACCTTAGGCTCTGCTTCTAACTTGGGCCCAAATTGTAAAATGGTCTTATCTATTGGCGTTTTCGTTCCAATTCACATTCCAAGTAATATTCGGCATGCTAATTACATTGCCGGTTGCCAAATTGCATTATCTCTTATAGTTTCCGAGATATGGACTATCGATAATTTACACCTTATGCTCTGCTTCTAACTTGGGCCCAAATTGTAAAATGGTCTTATCTATTGGCGTTTTCGTTCCAATTCACATTCCAAGTAATATTCGGCATGCTAATTACATTGCCGGTTGCCAAATTGCATTATCTCTTATAGTTTCCGAGATATGGACTATCGATAATTTACACCTTAGGCTCTGCTTCTAACTTGGGCCCAAATTGTAAAATGGTCTTCTCTATTGGCGATTTCGTTCCAATTCACATTCCAAGTAATATTCGGCATGCTAATTACATTGCCGGTTGCCAAATTGCATTATCTTTTATAGTTTCCGAGATATGGACTATCGATAATTTACACCTTAGGCTCTGCTTCTAACTTGGGCCCAAATTGTAAAATGGTCTTATCTATTGGCGTTTTCGTTCCAATTCACATTCCAAGTAATATTCGGCATGCTAATTACATTGCCGGTTGCCAAATTGCATTATCTCTTATAGTTTCCGAGATATGGACTATCGGTAATTTACACCTTAGACTCTGCTTCTAACTTGGGCCCAAATTGTAAAATGTTCTTATCTATTGGCGATTTCGTTCCAATTCACATTCCAAGTAATATCCGGCATGCTAATTACATTGCCGGTTGCCAAATTGAATTATCTCTTATAGTTTCCGAGATATGGACTATCGATAATTTACACCTTAGGCTCTGCTTCTAACTTGGGCCCAAATTGTAAAATGGTCTTACCTATTGGCGATTTCGTTCCAATTCACATTCCAAGTAATATTCGGCATGCTAATTACATTGCCGGTTGCCAAATTGCATTATCTCTTATAGTTTCCGAGATATGGACTATCGATAATTTACACCTTAGGCTCTGCTTCTAACTTGGGCCCAAATTGTAAAATGGTCTTATCTATTGGCGATTTCGTTCCAATTCACATTCCAAGTAATATTCGGCATGCTAATTACATTGCCGATTGCCAAATTGCATTATCTCTTATAGTTTCCGAGATATGGACTATCGATAATTTACATCTTAGGCTCTGCTTCTAACTTGGGCCCAAATTGTAAAATCGTCTTATTTATTGGCGATTTCGTTCCAATTCACATTCCAAGTAATATTCGGCATGCTAATTACATTGCCGGTTGCCAAATTGCATTATCTCTTATAGTTTCCGAGATATGGACTATCGATAATTTACACCTTAGGCTCTGCTTCTAACTTGGGCCCAAATTGTAAAATGGTCTTATCTATTGGCGATTTCGTTCCAATTCACATTCCAAGTAATATCCGGCATGCTAATTACATTGCCGGTTGCCAAATTGAATTATCTCTTATAGTTTCCGAGATATGGACTATCGATAATTTACACCTTAGGCTCTGCTTCTAACTTGGGCCCAAATTGTAAAATGGTCTTATCTATTGGCGATTTCGTTCCAATTCACATTCCAAGTAATATTCGGCATGCTAATTACATTGCCGGTTGCCAAATTGCATTATCTCTTATAGTTTCCGAGATATGGACTATCGATAATTTACATCTTAGGCTCTGCTTCTAACTTGGGCCCAAATTGTAAAATGGTCTTATCTATTGGCGATTTCGTTCCAATTCACATTCCAAGTAATATTCGGCATGCTAATTACATTGCCGGTTGCCAAATTGCATTATCTCTTATAGTTTCCGAGATATGGACTATCGATAATTTACACCTTAGGCTCTGCTTCTAACTTGGGCCCAAATTGTAAAATGGTCTTATCTATTGGCGATTTCGTCCCAATTCACCATCTAAGTGACATTCGGCATGCTAATTACATTGCCGGTTGCGAAATTGCATTATCTCTTATAGTTTCCGAGATATGGACTATCGATAATTTACATCTTAGGCTCTGCTTCTAACTTGGGCCCAAATTGTAAAATCGTCTTATTTATTGGCGATTTCGTTCCAATTCACATTCCAAGTAATATTCGGCATGCTAATTACATTGCCGGTTGCCAAATTGCATTATCTCTTATAGTTTCCGAGATATGGACTATCGATAATTTACACCTTAGGCTCTGCTTCTAACTTGGGCCCAAATTGTAAAATGGTCTTATCTATTGGCGATTTCGTTCCAATTCACATTCCAAGTAATATCCGGCATGCTAATTACATTGCCGGTTGCCAAATTGAATTATCTCTTATAGTTTCCGAGATATGGACTATCGATAATTTACACCTTAGGCTCTGCTTCTAACTTGGGCCCAAATTGTAAAATGGTCTTATCTATTGGCGATTTCGTTCCAATTCACATTCCAAGTAATATTCGGCATGCTAATTACATTGCCGGTTGCCAAATTGCATTATCTCTTATAGTTTCCGAGATATGGACTATCGATAATTTACATCTTAGGCTCTGCTTCTAACTTGGGCCCAAATTGTAAAATGGTCTTATCTATTGGCGATTTCGTTCCAATTCACATTCCAAGTAATATTCGGCATGCTAATTACATTGCCGGTTGCCAAATTGCATTATCTCTTATAGTTTATGAGATATGGACTATCGATAATTTACACCTTAGGCTCTGCTTCTAACTTGGGCCCAAATTGTAAAATGGTCTTATCTATTGGCGATTTCGTCCCAATTCACCATCTAAGTGACATTCGGCATGCTAATTACATTGCCGGTTGCGAAATTGCATTATCTCTTATAGTTTCCGAGATATGGACTATCGAAAATTTACATCTTAGGCTCTGCTTCTAACTTGGGCCCAAATTGTAAAATGGTCTTATCTATTGGCGATTTCGTTCCAATTCACATTCCAAGTAATATTCGGCATGCTAATTACATTGCCGGTTGCCAAATTGCATTATCTCTTATAGTTTCCGAGATATGGACTATCTATAATTTACACCTTAGGCTCTGCTTCTAACTTGGGCCCAAATTGTAAAATGGCCTTATCTATTGGCGATTTCGTTCCAATTCACATTCCAAGTAATATTCGGCATGCTAATTACATTGCCGGTTGCCAAATTGCATTATCTCTTATAGTTTCCGAGATATGGACTATCGATAATTTACACCTTAGGCTCTGCTTCTAACTTGGGCCCAAATTGTAAAATGGTCTTATCTATTGGCGATTTCGTTCCAATTCACATTCCAAGTAATATTCGGCATGCTAATTACATTGCCGGTTGCCAAATTGCATTATCTCTTATAGTTTCCGAGATATGGACTATCGATAATTTACACCTTAGGCTCTGCTTCTAACTTGGCCCAAATTGTCAAATGGTCTTATCTATTGGCGATTTCGTTCCAATTCACACTCCAAGTAATATTCGGCATGCTAATTACATTGCCGGTTGCGAAATTGCATTATCTCTTATAGTTTCCGAGATATGGACTATCAATAATTTACACCTTAGGCTCTGCTTCTAACTTGGGCCCAAATTGTAAAATGGTCTTATCTATTGGCGATTTCGTTCCAATTCACATTCCAAGTAATATTCGGCATGCTAATTACATTGCCGGTTGCCAAATTGCATTATCTCTTATAGTTTCCGAGATATGGACTATCGATAATTTACACCTTAGGCTCTGCTTCTAACTTGGGCCCAAATTGTAAAATGGCCTTATCTATTGGCGATTTCGTTCCAATTCACATTCCAAGTAATATTCGGCATGCTAATTACATTGCCGGTTGCCAAATTGCATTATCTCTTATAGTTTCCGAGATATGGACTATCGATAATTTACACCTTAGGCTCTGCTTCTAACTTGGGCCCAAATTGTAAAATGGTCTTATCTATTGGCGATTTCGTTCCAATTCACATTCCAAGTAATATTCGGCATGCTAATTACATTGCCGGTTGCCAAATTGCATTATCTCTTATAGTTTCCGAGATATGGACTATCGATAATTTACACCTTAGGCTCTGCTTCTAACTTGGCCCAAATTGTCAAATGGTCTTATCTATTGGCGATTTCGTTCCAATTCACACTCCAAGTAATATTCGGCATGCTAATTACATTGCCGGTTGCGAAATTGCATTATCTCTTATAGTTTCCGAGATATGGACTATCAATAATTTACACCTTAGGCTCTGCTTCTAACTTGGGCCCAAATTGTAAAATGGTCTTATCTATTGGCGATTTCGTTCCAATTCACATTCCAAGTAATATTCGGCATGCTAATTACATTGCCGGTTGCCAAATTGCATTATCTCTTATAGTTTCCGAGATATGGACTATCGATAATTTACACCTTAGGCTCTGCTTCTAACTTGGGCCCAAATTGTAAAATGGTCTTATCTATTGGCGATTTCGTTCCAATTCACATTCCAAGTAATATTCGGCATGCTAATTACATTGCCGGTTGCCAAATTGCATTATCTCTTATAGTTTCCGAGATATGGACTATCGATAATTTACACCTTAGGCTCTGCTTCTAACTTGGGCCCAAATTGTAAAATGGCCTTATCTATTGGCGATTTCGTTCCAATTCACATTCCAAGTAATATTCGGCATGCTAATTACATTGCCATTTGCCAAATTGCATTATCTCTTGTAGTTTCCGAGATATGGACTATCAATAATTTACACCTTAGGCTCTGCTTCTAACTTGGGCCCAAATTGTAAAATGGTCTTATCTATTGGCGATTTCGTTCCAATTCACATTCCAAGTAATATTCGGCATGCTAATTACATTGCCGGTTGCCAAATTGAATTATCTCTTATAGTTTCCGAGATATGGACTATCGATAATTTACACCTTAGGCTCTGCTTCTAACTTGGGCCCAAATTGTAAAATGGTCTTACCTATTGGCGATTACGTTCCAATTCACATTCCAAGTAATATTCGGCATGCTAATTACATTGCCGGTTGCCAAATTGCATTATCTCTTATAGTTTCCGAGATATGGACTATCGATAATTTACACCTTAGGCTCTGCTTCTAACTTGGGCCCAAATTGTAAAATGGTCTTATCTATTGGCGATTTCGTTCCAATTCACATTCCAATTAATATTCGGCATGCTAATTACATTGCCGGTTGCCAAATTGCATTATCTCTTATAGTTTCCGAGATATGGACTATCGATAATTTACACCTTAGGCTCTGCTTCTAACTTGGGCCCAAATTGTAAAATGGTCTTATCTATTGGCGATTTCGTTCCAATTCACATTCCAAGTAATATTCGGCATGCTAATTACATTGCCGGTTGCCAAATTGCATTATCTCTTATAGTTTCCGAGATATGGACTATCGAAAATTTACATCTTAGGCTCTGCTTCTAACTTGGGCCCAAATTGTAAAATCGTCTTATCTATTGGCGATTTCGTTCCAATTCACATTCCAAGTAATATTCGGCATGTTAATTACATTGCCGGTTGCCAAATTGCATTATCTCTTATAGTTTCCGAGATATGGACTATCGATAATTTACACCTTAGGCTCTGCTTCTAACTTGGGCCCAAATTGTAAAATGGTCTTATCTATTGGCGATTTCGTTCCAATTCACATTCCAAGTAATATCCGGCATGCTAATTACACTGCCGGTTGCCAAATTGAATTATCTCTTATAGTTTCCGAGATATGGACTATCGATAATTTACGCCTTAGGCTCTGCTTCTAACTTGGGCCCAAATTGTAAAATGGTCTTATCTATTGGCGATTTCGTTCCAATTCACATTCCAAGTAATATTCGGCATGCTAATTACATTGCCGGTTGCCAAATTGCATTATCTCTTATAGTTTCCGAGATATGGACTATCGATAATTTACATCTTAGGCTCTGCTTCTAACTTGGGCCCAAATTGTAAAATGGTCTTATCTATTGGCGATTTCGTTCCAATTCACATTCCAAGTAATATTCGGCATGCTAATTACATTGCCGGTTGCCAAATTGCATTATCTCTTATAGTTTCCGAGATATGGACTATCGATAATTTACACCTTAGGCTCTGCTTCTAACTTGGGCCCAAATTGTAAAATGGTCTTATCTATTGGCGATTTCGTCCCAATTCACATTCCAAGTGATATTCGGCATGCTAATTACATTGCCGGTTGCGAAATTGCATTATCTCTTATAGTTTCCGAGATATGGACTATCAATAATTTACACCTTAGGCTCTGCTTCTAACTTGGGCCCAAATTGTAAAATGGTCTTATCTATTGGCGATTTCGTTCCAATTCACATTCCAAGTAATATTCGGCATGCTAATTACATTGCCGGTTGCCAAATTGCATTATCTCTTATAGTTTCCGAGATATGGACTATCGATAATTTACACCTTAGGCTCTGCTTCTAACTTGGGCCCAAATTGTAAAATGGTCTTATCTATTGGCGATTTCGTTCCAATTCACATTCCAAGTAATATTCGGCATGCTAATTACATTGCCGGTTGCCAAATTGCATTATCTCTTATAGTTTCCGAGATATGGACTATCGATAATTTACACCTTAGGCTCTGCTTCTAACTTGGGCCCAAATTGTAAAATGGTCTTATCTATTGGCGATTTCGTTCCAATTCACATTCCAAGTAATATTCGACATGCTAATTACATTGCCAGTTGCCAAATTGCATTATCTCTTATAGTTTCCGAGATATGGACTATCGATAATTTACACCTTAGGCTCTGCTTCTAACTTGGGCCCAAATTGTAAAATGGTCTTATCTATTGGCGTTTTCGTTCCAATTCACATTCCAAGTAATATTCGGCATGCTAATTACATTGCCGGTTGCCAAATTGCATTATCTCTTATAGTTTCCGAGATATGGACTATCGATAATTTACACCTTAGGCTCTGCTTCTAACTTGGGCCCAAATTGTAAAATGGTCTTCTCTATTGGCGATTTCGTTCCAATTCACATTCCAAGTAATATTCGGCATGCTAATTACATTGCCGGTTGCCAAATTGCATTATCTTTTATAGTTTCCGAGATATGGACTATCGATAATTTACACCTTAGGCTCTGCTTCTAACTTGGGCCCAAATTGTAAAATGGTCTTATCTATTGGCGTTTTCGTTCCAATTCACATTCCAAGTAATATTCGGCATGCTAATTACATTACCGGTTGCCAAATTGCATTATCTCTTATAGTTTCCGAGATATGGACTATCGGTAATTTACACCTTAGGCTCTGCTTCTAACTTGGGCCCAAATTGTAAAATGTTCTTATCTATTGGCGATTTCGTTCCAATTCACATTCCAAGTAATATTCGGCATGCTAATTACATTGCCGGTTGCCAAATTGAATTATCTCTTATAGTTTCCGAGATATGGACTATCGATAATTTACATCTTAGGCTCTGCTTCTAACTTGGGCCCAAATTGTAAAATCGTCTTATTTATTGGCGATTTCGTTCCAATTCACATTCCAAGTAATATTCGGCATGCTAATTACATTGCCGGTTGCCAAATTGCATTATCTCTTATAGTTTCCGAGATATGGACTATCGATAATTTACACCTTAGGCTCTGCTTCTAACTTGGGCCCAAATTGTAAAATGGTCTTATCTATTGGCGATTTCGTTCCAATTCACATTCCAAGTAATATCCGGCATGCTAATTACATTGCCGGTTGCCAAATTGAATTATCTCTTATAGTTTCCGAGATATGGACTATCGATAATTTACACCTTAGGCTCTGCTTCTAACTTGGGCCCAAATTGTAAAATGGTCTTATCTATTGGCGATTTCGTTCCAATTCACATTCCAAGTAATATTCGGCATGCTAATTACATTGCCGGTTGCCAAATTGCATTATCTCTTATAGTTTCCGAGATATGGACTATCGATAATTTACATCTTAGGCTCTGCTTCTAACTTGGGCCCAAATTGTAAAATGGTCTTATCTATTGGCGATTTCGTTCCAATTCACATTCCAAGTAATATTCGGCATGCTAATACATTGCCGGTTGCCAAATTGCATTATCTCTTATAGTTTCCGAGATATGGACTATCGATAATTTACACCTTAGGCTCTGCTTCTAACTTGGGCCCAAATTGTAAAATGGTCTTATCTATTGGCGATTTCGTCCCAATTCACCATCTAAGTGACATTCGGCATGCTAATTACATTGCCGGTTGCGAAATTGCATTATCTCTTATAGTTTCCGAGATATGGACTATCAATAATTTACACCTTAGGCTCTGCTTCTAACTTGGGCCCAAATTGTAAAATGGTCTTATCTATTGGCGATTTCGTTCCAATTCACATTCCAAGTAATATTCGGCATGCTAATTACATTGCCGGTTGCCAAATTGCATTATCTCTTATAGTTTCCGAGATATGGACTATCGATAATTTACACCTTAGGCTCTGCTTCTAACTTGGGCCCAAATTGTAAAATGGTCTTATCTATTGGCGATTTCGTTCCAATTCACATTCCAAGTAATATTCGGCATGCTAATTACATTGCCGGTTGCCAAATTGCATTATCTCTTATAGTTTCCGAGATATGGACTATCGATAATTTACACCTTAGGCTCTGCTTCTAACTTGGGCCCAAATTGTAAAATGGTCTTATCTATTGGCGATTTCGTTCCAATTCACATTCCAAGTAATATTCGGCATGCTAATTACATAGCCGGTTGCCAAATTGCATTATCTCTTATAGTTTCCGAGATATGGACTATCGATAATTTACACCTTAGGCTCTGCTTCTAACTTGGGCCCAAATTGTAAAATGGTCTTATCTATTGGCGATTTCGTTCCAATTCACATTCCAAGTAATATTCGGCATGCTAATTACATTGCCGGTTGCCAAATTGCATTATCTCTTATAGTTTCCGAGATATGGACTATCGATAATTTACACCTTAGGCTCTGCTTCTAACTTGGCCCAAATTGTAAAATGGTCTTATCTATTGGCGATTTCGTTCCAATTCACACTCCAAGTAATATTCGGCATGCTAATTACATTGCCGGTTGCGAAATTGCATTATCTCTTATAGTTTCCGAGATATGGACTATCAATGATTTACACCTTAGGCTCTGCTTCTAACTTGGGCCCAAATTGTAAAATGGTCTTATCTATTGGCGATTTCGTTCCAATTCACATTCCAAGTAATATTCGGCATGCTAATTACATTGCCGGTTGCCAAATTGCATTATCTCTTATAGTTTCCGAGATATGGACTATCGATAATTTACACCTTAGGCTCTGCTTCTAACTTGGGCCCAAATTGTAAAATGGTCTTATCTATTGGCGATTTCGTTCCAATTCACATTCCAAGTAATATTCGGCATGCTAATTACATTGCCGGTTGCCAAATTGCATTATCTCTTATAGTTTCCGAGATATGGACTATCGATAATTTACACCTTAGGCTCTGCTTCTAACTTGGGCCCAAATTGTAAAATGGTCTTATCTATTGGCGATTTCGTTCCAATTCACATTCCAAGTAATATTCGGCATGCTAATTACATAGCCGGTTGCCAAATTGCATTATCTCTTATAGTTTCCGAGATATGGACTATCGATAATTTACACCTTAGGCTCTGCTTCTAACTTGGGCCCAAATTGTAAAATGGTCTTATCTATTGGCGATTTCGTTCCAATTCACATTCCAAGTAATATTCGGCATGCTAATTACATTGCCGGTTGCCAAATTGCATTATCTCTTATAGTTTCCGAGATATGGACTATCGATAATTTACACCTTAGGCTCTGCTTCTAACTTGGCCCAAATTGTAAAATGGTCTTATCTATTGGCGATTTCGTTCCAATTCACACTCCAAGTAATATTCGGCATGCTAATTACATTGCCGGTTGCGAAATTGCATTATCTCTTATAGTTTCCGAGATATGGACTATCAATAATTTACACCTTAGGCTCTGCTTCTAACTTGGGCCCAAATTGTAAAATGGTCTTATCTATTGGCGATTTCGTTCCAATTCACATTCCAAGTAATATTCGTCATGCTAATTACATTGCCGGTTGCCAAATTGCATTATCTCTTATAGTTTCCGAGATATGGACTATCGATAATTTACACCTTAGGCTCTGCTTCTAACTTGGGCCCAAATTGTAAAATGGCCTTATCTATTGGCGATTTCGTTCCAATTCACATTCCAAGTAATATTCGGCATGCTAATTACAATGCCGGTTGCCAAATTGCATTATCTTTTGTAGTTTCCGAGATATGGACTATCAATAATTTACACCTTAGGCTCTGCTTCTAACTTGGGCCCAAATTGTAAAATGGTCTTATCTATTGGCGATTTCGTTCCAATTCACATTCCAAGTAATATTCGGCATGCTAATTACATTGCCGGTTGCCAAATTGCATTATCTCTTATAGTTTCCGAGATATGGACTATCGATAATTTACACCTTATTCTCTGCTTCTAACTTGGGCCCAAATTGTAAAATGGTCTTATCTATTGGCGATTTCGTTCCAATTCACATTCCAAGTAATATTCGGCATGCTAATTACATTACCGGTTGCCAAATTGCATTATCTCTTATAGTTTCCGAGATATGGACTATCGATAATTTACACCTTAAGCTCTGCTTCTAACTTGGGCCCAAATTGTAAAATGGTCTTATCTATTGGCGATTTCGTTCCAATTCACATTCCAAGTAATATTCGGCATGCTAATTACATTGCCGGTTGCCAAATTGAATTATCTCTTATAGTTTCCGAGATATGGACTATCGATAATTTACACCTTAGGCTCTGCTTCTAACTTGGGCCCAAATTGTAAAATGGTCTTACCTATTGGCGATTTCGTTCCAATTCACATTCCAAGTAATATTCGGCATGCTAATTACATTGCCGGTTGCCAAATTGCATTATCTCTTATAGTTTCCGAGATATGGACTATCGATAATTTACACCTTAGGCTCTGCTTCTAACTTGGGCCCAAATTGTAAAATGGTCTTATCTATTGGCGATTTCGTTCCAATTCACATTCCAAGTAATATTCGGCATGCTAATTACATTGCCGGTTGCCAAATTGCATTATCTCTTATAGTTTCCGAGATATGGACTATCGATAATTTACACCTTAGGCTCTGCTTCTAACTTGGGCCCAAATTGTAAAATGGTCTTATCTATTGGCGATTTCGTCCCAATTCACATTCCAAGTAATATTCGGCATGCTAATTACATTGCCGGTTGCCAAATTGCATTATCTCTTATAGTTTCCGAGATATGGACTATCGATAATTTACACCTTAGGCTCTGCTTCTAACTTGGGCCCAAATTGTAAAATGGCATTATCTATTGGCGATTTCGTCCCAATTCACATTCCAAGTAATATTCGGCATGCTAATTACATTGCCGGTTGCGAAATTGCATTATCTCTTATAGTTTCAGAGATATGGACTATCGATAATTTACACCTTAGGCTCTGCTTCTAACTTGGGCCCAAATTGTAAAATGGTCTTATCTATTGGCAATTTCGTTCCAATTCACATTCCAAGTAATATTCGGCATGCTAATTACATTGCCGGTTGCCAAATTGCATTATCTCTTATAGTTTCCGAGATACGGACTATCGATAATTTACACCTTAGGCTCTGCTTCTAACTTGGGCCCAAATTGTAAAATGGTCTTATCTATTGGCGATTTCGTTCCAATTCACACTCCAAGTAATATTCGGCATGCTAATTACATTGCCGGTTGCGAAATTGCATTATCTCTTATAGTTTCCGAGATATGGACTATCGATAATTTACACCTTAGGCTCTGCTTCTAACTTGGGCCCAAATTGTAAAATGGTCTTATCTATTGGCGATTTCGTTCCAATTCACATTCCAAGTAATATTCGGCATGCTAATTACATTGCCGGTTGCCAAATTGCATTATCTCTTATAGTTTCCGAGATATGGACTATCGATAATTTACACCTTAGGCTCTGCTTCTAACTTGGGCCCAAATTGTAAAATGGTCTTATCTATTGGCGATTTCGTTCCAATTCACATTCCAAGTAATATTCGGCATGCTAATTACATTGCCGGTTGCCAAATTGCATCATCTCTTATAGTTTCCGAGATATGGACTATCGATAATTTACACCTTAGGCTCTGCTTCTAACTTGGGCCCAAATTGTAAAATGGTCTTATCTATTGGCGATTTCGTCCCAATTCACATTCCAAGTGATATTCGGCATGCTAATTACATTGCCGGTTGCGAAATTGCATTATCTCTTATAGTTTCCGAGATATGGACTATCAATAATTTACACCTTAGGCTCTGCTTCTAACTTGGGCCCAAATTGTAAAATGGTCTTATCTATTGGCGATTTCGTTCCAATTCACATTCCAAGTAATATTCGGCATGCTAATTACATTGCCGGTTGCCAAATTGCATTATCTCTTATAGTTTCCGAGATATGGACTATCGATAATTTACACCTTAGGCTCTGCTTCTAACTTGGGCCCAAATTGTAAAATGGTCTTATCTATTGGCGATTTCGTTCCAATTCACATTCCAAGTAATATTCGGCATGCTAATTACATTGCCGGTTGCCAAATTGCATTATCTCTTATAGTTTCCGAGATATGGACTATCGATTATTTACACCTTAGGCTCTGCTTCTAACTTGGGCCCAAATTGTAAAATGGTCTTATCTATTGGCGATTTCGTTCCAATTCACATTCCAAGTAATATTCGGCATGCTATTTACATTGCCGGTTGCCAAATTGCATTATATCTTATAGTTTCCGAGATATGGACTATCGATAATTTAAACCTTAGGCTCTGCTTCTAACTTGGGCCCAAATTGTAAAATGGTTTTATCTATTGGCGATTTCGTTCCAATTCACATTCCAAGTAATATTCGGCATGCTAATTACATTGCCGGTTGCCAAATTGCATTATCTCTTATAGTTTCCGAGATATGGACTATCGATAATTTACACCTTAGGCTCTGCTTCTAACTTGGGCCCAAATTGTAAAATGGTCTTATCTATTGGCGATTTCGTTCCAATTCACATTCCAAGTACTATTCGGCATGCTAATTACATTGCCGGTTGCCAAATTGCATTATCTCTTATAGTTTCCGAGATATGGACTATCGATAATTTACACCTTAGGCTCTGCTTCTAACTTGGGCCCAAATTGTAAAATGGTCTTATCTATTGGCGATTTCGTTCCAATTCACATTCCAAGTACTATTCGGCATGGTAATTACATTGCCGGTTGCCAAATTGCATTATCTCTTATAGTTTCCGAGATATGGACTATCGATAATTTACACCTTAGGCTCTGCTTCTAACTTGGGCCCAAATTGTAAAATGGCCTTATCTATTGGCGATTTCGTTCCAATTCACATTCCAAGTAATATTCGGCATGCTAATTACATTGCCGGTTGCCAAATTGCATTATCTCTTGTAGTTTCCGAGATATGGACTATCAATAATTTACACCTTAGGCTCTGCTTCTAACTTGGGCCCAAATTGTAAAATGGTCTTATCTATTGGCGATTTCGTTCCAATTCACATTCCAAGTAATATTCGGCATGCTAATTACATTGCCGGTTGCCAAATTGAATTATCTCTTATAGTTTCCGAGATATGGACTATCGATAATTTACACCTTAGGCTCTGCTTCTAACTTGGGCCCAAATTGTAAAATGGTCTTACCTATTGGCGATTACGTTCCAATTCACATTCCAAGTAATATTCGGCATGCTAATTACATTGCCGGTTGCCAAATTGCATTATCTCTTATAGTTTCCGAGATATGGACTATCGATAATTTACACCTTAGGCTCTGCTTCTAACTTGGGCCCAAATTGTAAAATGGTCTTATCTATTGGCGATTTCGTTCCAATTCACATTCCAATTAATATTCGGCATGCTAATTACATTGCCGGTTGCCAAATTGCATTATCTCTTATAGTTTCCGAGATATGGACTATCGATAATTTACACCTTAGGCTCTGCTTCTAACTTGGGCCCAAATTGTAAAATGGTCTTATCTATTGGCGATTTCGGTCCAATTCACATTCCAAGTAATATTCGGCAAGCTAATTACATTGCCGGTTGCCAAATTGCATTATCTCTTATAGTTTCCGAGATATGGACTATCGAAAATTTACATCTTAGGCTCTGCTTCTAACTTGGGCCCAAATTGAAAAATCGTCTTATCTATTGGCGATTTCGTTCCAATTCACATTCCAAGTAATATTCGGCATGTTAATTACATTGCCGGTTGCCAAATTGCATTATCTCTTATAGTTTCCGAGATATGGACTATCGATAATTTACACCTTAGGCTCTGCTTCTAACTTGGGCCCAAATTGTAAAATGGTCTTATCTATTGGCGATTTCGTTCCAATTCACATTCCAAGTAATATCCGGCATGCTAATTACATTGCCGGTTGCCAAATTGAATTATCTCTTATAGTTTCCGAGATATGGACTATCGATAATTTACACCTTAGGCTCTGCTTCTAACTTGGGCCCAAATTGTAAAATGGTCTTATCTATTGGCGATTTCGTTCCAATTCACATTCCAAGTAATATTCGGCATGCTAATTACATTGCCGGTTGCCAAATTGCATTATCTCTTATAGTTTCCGAGATATGGACTATCGATAATTTACATCTTAGGCTCTGCTTCTAACTTGGGCCCAAATTGTAAAATGGTCTTATCTATTGGCGATTTCGTTCCAATTCACATTCCAAGTAATATTCGGCATGCTAATTACATTGCCGGTTGCCAAATTGCATTATCTCTTATAGTTTCCGAGATATGGACTATCGATAATTTACACCTTAGGCTCTGCTTCTAACTTGGGCCCAAATTGTAAAATGGTCTTATCTATTGGCGATTTCGTCCCAATTCACATTCCAAGTGATATTCGGCATGCTAATTACATTGCCGGTTGCGAAATTGCATTATCTCTTATAGTTTCCGAGATATGGACTATCAATAATTTACACCTTAGGCTCTGCTTCTAACTTGGGCCCAAATTGTAAAATGGTCTTATCTATTGGCGATTTCGTTCCAATTCACATTCCAAGTAATATTCGGCATGCTAATTACATTGCCGGTTGCCAAATTGCATCATCTCTTATAGTTTCCGAGATATGGACTATCGATAATTTACACCTTAGGCTCTGCTTCTAACTTGGGCCCAAATTGTAAAATGGTCTTATCTATTGGCGATTTCGTCCCAATTCACATTCCAAGTGATATTCGGCATGCTAATTACATTGCCGGTTGCGAAATTGCATTATCTCTTATAGTTTCCGAGATATGGACTATCAATAATTTACACCTTAGGCTCTGCTTCTAACTTGGGCCCAAATTGTAAAATGGTCTTATCTATTGGCGATTTCGTTCCAATTCACATTCCAAGTAATATTCGGCATGCTAATTACATTGCCGGTTGCCAAATTGCATTATCTCTTATAGTTTCCGAGATATGGACTATCGATAATTTACACCTTAGGCTCTGCTTCTAACTTGGGCCCAAATTGTAAAATGGTCTTATCTATTGGCGATTTCGTTCCAATTCACATTCCAAGTAATATTCGGCATGCTAATTACATTGCCGGTTGCCAAATTGCATTATCTCTTATAGTTTCCGAGATATGGACTATCGATTATTTACACCTTAGGCTCTGCTTCTAACTTGGGCCCAAATTGTAAAATGGTCTTATCTATTGGCGATTTCGTTCCAATTCACATTCCAAGTAATATTCGGCATGCTATTTACATTGCCGGTTGCCAAATTGCATTATCTCTTATAGTTTCCGAGATATGGACTATCGATAATTTAAACCTTAGGCTCTGCTTCTAACTTGGGCCCAAATTGTAAAATGGTTTTATCTATTGGCGATTTCGTTCCAATTCACATTCCAAGTAATATTCGGCATGCTAATTACATTGCCGGTTGCCAAATTGCATTATCTCTTATAGTTTCCGAGATATGGACTATCGATAATTTACACCTTAGGCTCTGCTTCTAACTTGGGCCCAAATTGTAAAATGGTCTTATCTATTGGCGATTTCGTTCCAATTCACATTCCAAGTACTATTCGGCATGCTAATTACATTGCCGGTTGCCAAATTGCATTATCTCTTATAGTTTCCGAGATATGGACTATCGATAATTTACACCTTAGGCTCTGCTTCTAACTTGGGCCCAAATTGTAAAATGGTGTTATCTATTGGCGATTTCGTTCCAATTCACATTCCAAGTAATATTCGGCATGCTAATTACATTGCCGGTTGCCAAATTGCATCATCTCTTATAGTTTCCGAGATATGGACTATCGATATTTTACACCTTAGGCTCTGCTTCTAACTTGGGCCCAAATTGTAAAATGGTCTTATCTATTGGCGATTTCGTCCCAATTCACATTCCAAGTGATATTCGGCATGCTAATTACATTGCCGGTTGCGAAATTGCATTATCTCTTATAGTTTCCGAGATATGGACTATCAATAATTTACACCTTAGGCTCTGCTTCTAACTTGGGCCCAAATTGTAAAATGGTCTTATCTATTGGCGATTTCGTTCCAATTCACATTCCAAGTAATATTCGGCATGCTAATTACATTGCCGTTTGCCAAATTGCATCATCTCTTATAGTTTCCGAGATATGGACTATCGATAATTTACACCTTAGGCTCTGCTTCTAACTTGGGCCCAAATTGTAAAATGGTCTTATCTATTGGCGATTTCGTCCCAATTCACATTCCAAGTCATATTCGGCATGCTAATTACATTGCCGGTTGCGAAATTGCATTATCTCTTATAGTTTCCGAGATATGGACTATCAATAATTTACACCTTAGGCTCTGCTTCTAACTTGGGCCCAAATTGTAAAATGGTCTTATCTATTGGCGATTTCGTTCCAATTCACATTCCAAGTAATATTCGGCATGCTAATTACATTGCCGGTTGCCAAATTGCATTATCTCTTATAGTTTCCGAGATATGGACTATCGATAATTTACACCTTAGGCTCTGCTTCTAACTTGGGCCCAAATTGTAAAATGGTCTTATCTATTGGCGATTTCGTTCCAATTCACATTCCAAGTAATATTCGGCATGCTAATTACATTGCCGGTTGCCAAATTGCATTATCTCTTATAGTTTCCGAGATATGGACTATCGATTATTTACACCTTAGGCTCTGCTTCTAACTTGGGCCCAAATTGTAAAATGGTCTTATCTATTGGCGATTTCGTTCCAATTCACATTCCAAGTAATATTCGGCATGCTATTTACATTGCCGGTTGCCAAATTGCATTATCTCTTATAGTTTCCGAGATATGGACTATCGATAATTTAAACCTTAGGCTCTGCTTCTAACTTGGGCCCAAATTGTAAAATGGTTTTATCTATTGGCGATTTCGTTCCAATTCACATTCCAAGTAATATTCGGCATGCTAATTACATTGCCGGTTGCCAAATTGCATTATCTCTTATAGTTTCCGAGATATGGACTATCGATAATTTACACCTTAGGCTCTGCTTCTAACTTGGGCCCAAATTGTAAAATGGTCTTATCTATTGGCGATTTCGTTCCAATTCACATTCCAAGTACTATTCGGCATGCTAATTACATTGCCGGTTGCCAAATTGCATTATCTCTTATAGTTTCCGAGATATGGACTATCGATAATTTACACCTTAGGCTCTGCTTCTAACTTGGGCCCAAATTGTAAAATGGTCTTATCTATTGGCGATTTCGTTCCAATTCACATTCCAAGTAATATTCGGCATGCTAATTACATTGCCGGTTGCCAAATTGCATCATCTCTTATAGTTTCCGAGATATGGACTATCGATATTTTACACCTTAGGCTCTGCTTCTAACTTGGGCCCAAATTGTAAAATGGTCTTATCTATTGGCGATTTCGTCCCAATTCACATTCCAAGTGATATTCGGCATGCTAATTACATTGCCGGTTGCGAAATTGCATTATCTCTTATAGTTTCCGAGATATGGACTATCAATAATTTACACCTTAGGCTCTGCTTCTAACTTGGGCCCAAATTGTAAAATGGTCTTATCTATTGGCGATTTCGTTCCAATTCACATTCCAAGTAATATTCGGCATGCTAATTACATTGCCGGTTGCCAAATTGCATTATCTCTTATAGTTTCCGAGATATGGACTATCGATAATTTACACCTTAGGCTCTGCTTCTAACTTGGGCCCAAATTGTAAAATGGTCTTATCTATTGGCGATTTCGTTCCAATTCACATTCCAAGTAATATTCGGCATGCTAATTACATTGCCGGTTGCCAAATTGCATTATCTCTTATAGTTTCCGAGATATGGACTATCGATTATTTACACCTTAGGCTCTGCTTCTAACTTGGGCCCAAATTGTAAAATGGTTTTATCTATTGGCGATTTCGTTCCAATTCACATTCCAAGTAATATTCGGCATGCTAATTACATTGCCGGTTGCCAAATTGCATTATCTCTTATAGTTTCCGAGATATGGACTATCGATAATTTACACCTTAGGCTCTGCTTCTAACTTGGGCCCAAATTGTAAAATGGTCTTATCTATTGGCGATTTCGTTCCAATTCACATTCCAAGTACTATTCGGCATGCTAATTACATTGCCGGTTGCCAAATTGCATTATCTCTTATAGTTTCCGAGATATGGACTATCGATAATTTACACCTTAGGCTCTGCTTCTAACTTGGGTCCAAATTGTAAAATGGTCTTATCTATTGGCGATTTCGTTCCAATTCACATTCCAAGTACTATTCGGCATGCTAATTACATTGCCGGTTGCCAAATTGCATTATCTCTTATAGTTTCCGAGATATGGACTATCGATAATTTACACCTTAGGCTCTGCTTCTAACTTGGGTCCAAATTGTAAAATGGTCTTATCTATTGGCGATTTCGTTCCAATTCACATTCCAAGTACTATTCGGCATGCTAATTACATTGCCGGTTGCCAAATTGCATTATCTCTTATAGTTTCCGAGATATGGACTATCAATAATTTACACCTTAGGCTCTGCTTCTAACTTGGGCCCAAATTGTAAAATGGTCTTATCTATTGGCGATTTCGTTCCAATTCACATTCCAAGTAATATTCGGCATGCTAATTACATTGCCGGTTGCCAAATTGAATTATCTCTTATAGTTTCCGAGATATGGACTATCGATAATTTACACCTTAGGCTCTGCTTCTAACTTGGGCCCAAATTGTAAAATGGTCTTACCTATTGGCGATTACGTTCCAATTCACATTCCAAGTAATATTCGGCATGCTAATTACATTGCCGGTTGCCAAATTGCATTATCTCTTATAGTTTCCGAGATATGGACTATCGATAATTTACACCTTAGGCTCTGCTTCTAACTTGGGCCCAAATTGTAAAATGGTCTTATCTATTGGCGATTTCGTTCCAATTCACATTCCAATTAATATTCGGCATGCTAATTACATTGCCGGTTGCCAAATTGCATTATCTCTTATAGTTTCCGAGATATGGACTATCGATAATTTACACCTTAGGCTCTGCTTCTAACTTGGGCCCAAATTGTAAAATGGTCTTATCTATTGGCGATTTCGGTCCAATTCACATTCCAAGTAATATTCGGCAAGCTAATTACATTGCCGGTTGCCAAATTGCATTATCTCTTATAGTTTCCGAGATATGGACTATCGAAAATTTACATCTTAGGCTCTGCTTCTAACTTGGGCCCAAATTGTAAAATCGTCTTATCTATTGGCGATTTCGTTCCAATTCACATTCCAAGTAATATTCGGCATGTTAATTACATTGCCGGTTGCCAAATTGCATTATCTCTTATAGTTTCCGAGATATGGACTATCGATAATTTACACCTTAGGCTCTGCTTCTAACTTGGGCCCAAATTGTAAAATGGTCTTATCTATTGGCGATTTCGTTCCAATTCACATTCCAAGTACTATTCGGCATGCTAATTACATTGCCGGTTGCCAAATTGCATTATCTCTTATAGTTTCCGAGATATGGACTATCGATAATTTACACCTTAGGCTCTGCTTCTAACTTGGGCCCAAATTGTAAAATGGTCTTATCTATTGGCGATTTCGTTCCAATTCACATTCCAAGTACTATTCGGCATGCTAATTACATTGCCGGTTGCCAAATTGCATTATCTCTTATAGTTTCCGAGATATGGGCTATCGATAATTTACACCTTAGGCTCTGCTTCTAACTTGGGCCCAAATTGTAAAATGGCCTTATCTATTGGCGATTTCGTTCCAATTCACATTCCAAGTAATATTCGGCATGCTAATTACATTGCCGGTTGCCAAATTGCATTATCTCTTGTAGTTTCCGAGATATGGACTATCAATAATTTACACCTTAGGCTCTGCTTCTAACTTGGGCCCAAATTGTAAAATGGTCTTATCTATTGGCGATTTCGTTCCAATTCACATTCCAAGTAATATTCGGCATGCTAATTACATTGCCGGTTGCCAAATTGAATTATCTCTTATAGTTTCCGAGATATGGACTATCGATAATTTACACCTTAGGCTCTGCTTCTAACTTGGGCCCAAATTGTAAAATGGTCTTACCTATTGGCGATTACGTTCCAATTCACATTCCAAGTAATATTCGGCATGCTAATTACATTGCCGGTTGCCAAATTGCATTATCTCTTATAGTTTCCGAGATATGGACTATCGATAATTTACACCTTAGGCTCTGCTTCTAACTTGGGCCCAAATTGTAAAATGGTCTTATCTATTGGCGATTTCGTTCCAATTCACATTCCAATTAATATTCGGCATGCTAATTACATTGCCGGTTGCCAAATTGCATTATCTCTTATAGTTTCCGAGATATGGACTATCGATAATTTACACCTTAGGCTCTGCTTCTAACTTGGGCCCAAATTGTAAAATGGTCTTATCTATTGGCGATTTCGTTCCAATTCACATTCCAAGTAATATTCGGCATGCTAATTACATTGCCGGTTGCCAAATTGCATTATCTCTTATAGTTTCCGAGATATGGACTATCGAAAATTTACATCTTAGGCTCTGCTTCTAACTTGGGCCCAAATTGTAAAATCGTCTTATCTATTGGCGATTTCGTTCCAATTCACATTCCAAGTAATATTCGGCATGTTAATTACATTGCCGGTTGCCAAATTGCATTATCTCTTATAGTTTCCGAGATATGGACTATCGATAATTTACACCTTAGGCTCTGCTTCTAACTTGGGCCCAAATTGTAAAATGGCCTTATCTATTGGCGATTTCGTCCCAATTCACATTCCAAGTGATATTCGGCATGCTAATTACATTGCCGGTTGCGAAATTGCATTATCTCTTATAGTTTCCGAGATATGGACTATCAATAATTTACACCTTAGGCTCTGCTTCTAACTTGGGCCCAAATTGTAAAATGGTCTTATCTATTGGCGATTTCGTTCCAATTCACATTCCAAGTAATATTCGGCATGCTAATTACATTGCCGGTTGCCAAATTGCATTATCTCTTATAGTTTCCGAGATATGGACTATCGATAATTTACACCTTAGGCTCTGCTTCTAACTTGGGCCCAAATTGTAAAATGGTCTTATCTATTGGCGATTTCGTTCCAATTCACATTCCAAGTAATATTCGGCATGCTAATTACATTGCCGGTTGCCAAATTGCATTATCTCTTATAGTTTCCGAGATATGGACTATCGATTATTTACACCTTAGGCTCTGCTTCTAACTTGGGCCCAAATTGTAAAATGGTCTTATCTATTGGCGATTTCGTTCCAATTCACATTCCAAGTAATATTCGGCATGCTATTTACATTGCCGGTTGCCAAATTGCATTATCTCTTATAGTTTCCGAGATATGGACTATCGATAATTTAAACCTTAGGCTCTGCTTCTAACTTGGGCCCAAATTGTAAAATGGTTTTATCTATTGGCGATTTCGTTCCAATTCACATTCCAAGTAATATTCGGCATGCTAATTACATTGCCGGTTGCCAAATTGCATTATCTCTTATAGTTTCCGAGATATGGACTATCGATAATTTACACCTTAGGCTCTGCTTCTAACTTGGGCCCAAATTGTAAAATGGTCTTATCTATTGGCGATTTCGTTCCAATTCACATTCCAAGTAATATTCGGCATGCTAATTACATTGCCGGTTGCGAAATTGCATTATCTCTTATAGTTTCCGAGATATGGACTATCAATAATTTACACCTTAGGCTCTGCTTCTAACTTGGACCCAAATTGTAAAATGGTCTTATCTATTGGCGATTTCGTTCCAATTCACATTCCAAGTAATATTCGGCATGCTAATTACATTGCCGGTTGCCAAATTGCATTATCTCTTATAGTTTCCGAGATATGGACTATCGATAATTTATACCTTAGGCTCTGCTTCTAACTTGGGCCCAAATTGTAAAATGGTCTTATCTATTGGCGATTTCGTTCCAATTCACACTCCAAATAATATTCGGCATGCTAATTACATTGCCGGTTGCGAAATTGCATTATCTCTTATAGTTTCCGAGATATGGACTATCGATAATTTACACCTTAGGCTCTGCTTCTAACTTGGGCCCAAATTGTAAAATGGTCTTATCTATTGGCGATTTCGTCCCAATTCACATTCCAAGTGATATTCGGCATGCTAATTACATTGCCGGTTGCGAAATTGCATTATCTCTTATAGTTTCCGAGATATGGACTATCAATAATTTACACCTTAGGCTCTGCTTCTAACTTGGGCCCAAATTGTAAAATGGTCTTATCTATTGGCGATTTCGTCCCAATTCACATTCCAAGTGATATTCGGCATGCTAATTACATTGCCGGTTGCGAAATTGCATTATCTCTTATAGTTTCCGAGATATGGACTATCAATAATTTACACCTTAGGCTCTGCTTCTAACTTGGGTCCAAATTGTAAAATGGTCTTATCTATTGGCGATTTCGTTCCAATTCACATTCCAAGTAATATTCGGCATGCTAATTACATTGCCGATTGCCAAATTGCATTATCTCTTATAGTTTCCGAGATATGGACTATCGATAATTTACATCTTAGGCTCTGCTTCTAACTTGGGCCCAAATTGTAAAATCGTCTTATCTATTGGCGATTTCGTTCCAATTCACATTCCAAGTAATATTCGGCATGCTAATTACATTGCCGGTTGCCAAATTGCATTATCTCTTATAGTTTCCGAGATATGGACTATCGATAATTTACACCTTAGGCTCTGCTTCTAACTTGGGCCCAAATTGTAAAATGGTCTTATCTATTGGCGATTTCGTTCCAATTCACATTCCAAGTAATATCCGGCATGCTAATTACATTGCCGGTTGCCAAATTGAATTATCTCTTATAGTTTCCGAGATATGGACTATCGATAATTTACACCTTAGGCTCTGCTTCTAACTTGGGCCCAAATTGTAAAATGGTCTTATCTATTGGCGATTTCGTTCCAATTCACATTCCAAGTAATATTCGGCATGCTAATTACATTGCCGGTTGCCAAATTGCATTATCTCTTATAGTTTCCGAGATATGGACTATCGATAATTTACACCTTAGGCTCTGCTTCTAACTTGGCCCAAATTGTCAAATGGTCTTATCTATTGGCGATTTCGTTCCAATTCACACTCCAAGTAATATTCGGCATGCTAATTACATTGCCGGTTGCGAAATTGCATTATCTCTTATAGTTTCCGAGATATGGACTATCAATAATTTACACCTTAGGCTCTGCTTCTAACTTGGGCCCAAATTGTAAAATGGTCTTATCTATTGGCGATTTCGTTCCAATTCACATTCCAAGTAATATTCGGCATGCTAATTACATTGCCGGTTGCCAAATTGCATTATCTCTTATAGTTTCCGAGATATGGACTATCGATAATTTACACCTTAGGCTCTGCTTCTAACTTGGCCCAAATTGTCAAATGGTCTTATCTATTGGCGATTTCGTTCCAATTCACACTCCAAGTAATATTCGGCATGCTAATTACATTGCCGGTTGCGAAATTGCATTATCTCTTATAGTTTCCGAGATATGGACTATCAATAATTTACACCTTAGGCTCTGCTTCTAACTTGGGCCCAAATTGTAAAATGGTCTTATCTATTGGCGATTTCGTTCCAATTCACATTCCAAGTAATATTCGGCATGCTAATTACATTGCCGGTTGCCAAATTGCATTATCTCTTATAGTTTCCGAGATATGGACTATCGATAATTTACACCTTAGGCTCTGCTTCTAACTTGGGCCCAAATTGAAAAATGGTCTTATCTATTGGCGATTTCGTTCCAATTCACATTCCAAGTAATATTCGGCATGCTAATTACATTGCCGGTTGCCAAATTGCATTATCTCTTATAGTTTCCGAGATATGGACTATCGATAATTTACACCTTAGGCTCTGCTTCTAACTTGGGCCCAAATTGTAAAATGGCCTTATCTATTGGCGATTTCGTTCCAATTCACATTCCAAGTAATATTCGGCATGCTAATTACATTGCCGGTTGCCAAATTGCATTATCTCTTGTAGTTTCCGAGATATGGACTATCAATAATTTACACCTTAGGCTCTGCTTCTAACTTGGGCCCAAATTGTAAAATGGTCTTATCTATTGGCGATTTCGTTCCAATTCACATTCCAAGTAATATTCGGCATGCTAATTACATTGCCGGTTGCCAAATTGAATTATCTCTTATAGTTTCCGAGATATGGACTATCGATAATTTACACCTTAGGCTCTGCTTCAAACTTGGGCCCAAATTGTAAAATGGTCTTACCTATTGGCGATTACGTTCCAATTCACATTCCAAGTAATATTCGGCATGCTAATTACATTGCCGGTTGCCAAATTGCATTATCTCTTATAGTTTCCGAGATATGGACTATCGATAATTTACACCTTAGGCTCTGCTTCTAACTTGGGCCCAAATTGTAAAATGGTCTTATCTATTGGCGATTTCGTTCCAATTCACATTCCAATTAATATTCGGCATGCTAATTACATTGCCGGTTGCGAAATTGCATTATCTCTTATAGTTTCCGAGATATGGACTATCAATAATTTACACCTTAGGCTCTGCTTCTAACTTGGGCCCAAATTGTAAAATGGTCTTATCTATTGGCGATTTCGTTCCAATTCACATTCCAAGTAATATTCGGCATGCTAATTACATTGCCGGTTGCCAAATTGCATTATCTCTTATAGTTTCCGAGATATGGACTATCGATAATTTACACCTTAGGCTCTGCTTCTAACTTGGGCCCAAATTGAAAAATGGTCTTATCTAATGGCGATTTCGTTCCAATTCACATTCCAAGTAATATTCGGCATGCTAATTACATTGCCGGTTGCCAAATTGCATTATCTCTTATAGTTTCCGAGATATGGACTATCGATAATTTACACCTTAGGCTCTGCTTCTAACTTGGGCCCAAATTGTAAAATGGCCTTATCTATTGGCGATTTCGTTCCAATTCACATTCCAAGTAATATTCGGCATGCTAATTACATTGCCGGTTGCCAAATTGCATTATCTCTTGTAGTTTCCGAGATATGGACTATCAATAATTTACACCTTAGGCTCTGCTTCTAACTTGGGCCCAAATTGTAAAATGGTCTTATCTATTGGCGATTTCGTTCCAATTCACATTCCAAGTAATATTCGGCATGCTAATTACATTGCCGGTTGCCAAATTGAATTATCTCTTATAGTTTCCGAGATATGGACTATCGATAATTTACACCTTAGGCTCTGCTTCTAACTTGGGCCCAAATTGTAAAATGGTCTTACCTATTGGCGATTACGTTCCAATTCACATTCCAAGTAATATTCGGCATGCTAATTACATTGCCGGTTGCCAAATTGCATTATCTCTTATAGTTTCCGAGATATGGACTATCGATAATTTACACCTTAGGCTCTGCTTCTAACTTGGGCCCAAATTGTAAAATGGTCTTATCTATTGGCGATTTCGTTCCAATTCACATTCCAATTAATATTCGGCATGCTAATTACATTGCCGGTTGCCAAATTGCATTATCTCTTATAGTTTCCGAGATATGGACTATCGATAATTTACACCTTAGGCTCTGCTTCTAACTTGGGCTCAAATTGTAAAATCGTCTTATCTATTGGCGATTTCGTTCCAATTCACATTCCAAGTAATATTCGGCATGTTAATTACATTGCCGGTTGCCAAATTGCATTATCTCTTATAGTTTCCGAGATATGGACTATCGATAATTTACACCTTAGGCTCTGCTTCTAACTTGGGCCCAAATTGTAAAATGGTCTTATCTATTGGCGATTTCGTTCCAATTCACATTCCAAGTAATATCCGGCATGCTAATTACATTGCCGGTTGCCAAATTGAATTATCTCTTATAGTTTCCGAGATATGGACTATCGATAATTTACACCTTAGGCTCTGCTTCTAACTTGGGCCCAAATTGTAAAATGGTCTTATCTATTGGCGATTTCGTTCCAATTCACATTCCAAGTAATATTCGGCATGCTAATTACATTGCCGGTTGCCAAATTGCATTATCTCTTATAGTTTCCGAGATATGGACTATCGATAATTTACATCTTAGGCTCTGCTTCTAACTTGGGCCCAAATTGTAAAATGGTCTTATCTATTGGCGATTTCGTTCCAATTCACATTCCAAGTAATATTCGGCATGCTAATTACATTGCCGGTTGCCAAATTGCATTATCTCTTATAGTTTCCGAGATATGGACTATCGATAATTTACACCTTAGGCTCTGCTTCTAACTTGGGTCCAAATTGTAAAATGGTCTTATCTATTGGCGATTTCGTCCCAATTCACATTCCAAGTGATATTCGGCATGCTAATTACATTGCCGGTTGCGAAATTGCATTATCTCTTATAGTTTCCGAGATATGGACTATCAATAATTTACACCTTAGGCTCTGCTTCTAACTTGGGCCCAAATTGTAAAATGGTCTTATCTATTGGCGATTTCGTTCCAATTCACATTCCAAGTAATATTCGGCATGCTAATTACATTGCCGGTTGCCAAATTGCATTATCTCTTATAGTTTCCGAGATATGGACTATCGATAATTTACACCTTAGGCTCTGCTTCTAACTTGGGCCCAAATTGTAAAATGGTCTTATCTATTGGCGATTTCGTTCCAATTCACATTCCAAGTAATATTCGGCATGCTAATTACATTGCCGGTTGCCAAATTGCATTATCTCTTATAGTTTCCGAGATATGGACTATCGATAATTTACACCTTAGGCTCTGCTTCTAACTTGGGCCCAAATTGTAAAATGGTCTTATCTATTGGCGATTTCGTTCCAATTCACATTCCAAGTAATATTCGACATGCTAATAACATTGCCGGTTGCCAAATTGCATTATCTCTTATAGTTTCCGTGACATGGACTATCGATAATTTACACCTTAGGCTCTGCTTCTAACTTGGGCCCAAATTGTAAAATGGTCTTATCTATTGGCGTTTTCGTTCCAATTCACATTCCAAGTAATATTCGGCATGCTAATTACATTGCCGGTTGCCAAATTGCATTATCTCTTGTAGTTTCCGAGATATGGACTATCGATAATTTACACCTTAGGCTCTGCTTCTAACTTGGGCCCAAATTGTAAAATGGTCTTCTCTATTGGCGATTTCGTTCCAATTCACATTCCAAGTACTATTCGGCATGCTAATTACATTGCCGGTTGCCAAATTGCATTATCTCTTATAGTTTCCGAGATATGGACTATCGATAATTTACACCTTAGGCTCTGCTTCTAACTTGGGTCCAAATTGTAAAATGGTCTTATCTATTGGCGATTTCGTTCCAATTCACATTCCAAGTACTATTCGGCATGCTAATTACATTGCCGGTTGCCAAATTGCATTATCTCTTATAGTTTCCGAGATATGGACTATCAATAATTTACACCTTAGGCTCTGCTTCTAACTTGGGCCCAAATTGTAAAATGGTCTTATCTATTGGCGATTTCGTTCCAATTCACATTCCAAGTAATATTCGGCATGCTAATTACATTGCCGGTTGCCAAATTGAATTATCTCTTATAGTTTCCGAGATATGGACTATCGATAATTTACACCTTAGGCTCTGCTTCTAACTTGGGCCCAAATTGTAAAATGGTCTTACCTATTGGCGATTACGTTCCAATTCACATTCCAAGTAATATTCGGCATGCTAATTACATTGCCGGTTGCCAAATTGCATTATCTCTTATAGTTTCCGAGATATGGACTATCGATAATTTACACCTTAGGCTCTGCTTCTAACTTGGGCCCAAATTGTAAAATGGTCTTATCTATTGGCGATTTCGTTCCAATTCACATTCCAATTAATATTCGGCATGCTAATTACATTGCCGGTTGCCAAATTGCATTATCTCTTATAGTTTCCGAGATATGGACTATCGATAATTTACACCTTAGGCTCTGCTTCTAACTTGGGCCCAAATTGTAAAATGGTCTTATCTATTGGCGATTTCGGTCCAATTCACATTCCAAGTAATATTCGGCAAGCTAATTACATTGCCGGTTGCCAAATTGCATTATCTCTTATAGTTTCCGAGATATGGACTATCGATAATTTACACCTTAGGCTCTGCTTCTAACTTGGGCCCAAATTGTAAAATGGTCTTATCTATTGGCGATTTCGTTCCAATTCACATTCCAATTAATATTCGGCATGCTAATTACATTGCCGGTTGCCAAATTGCATTATCTCTTATAGTTTCCGAGATATGGACTATCGATAATTTACACCTTAGGCTCTGCTTCTAACTTGGGCCCAAATTGTAAAATGGTCTTATCTATTGGCGATTTCGGTCCAATTCACATTCCAAGTAATATTCGGCAAGCTAATTACATTGCCGGTTGCCAAATTGCATTATCTCTTATAGTTTCCGAGATATGGACTATCGATAATTTACACCTTAGGCTCTGCTTCTAACTTGGGCCCAAATTGTAAAATGGTCTTACCTATTGGCGATTACGTTCCAATTCACATTCCAAGTAATATTCGGCATGCTAATTACATTGCCGGTTGCCAAATTGCATTATCTCTTATAGTTTCCGAGATATGGACTATCGATAATTTACACCTTAGGCTCTGCTTCTAACTTGGGCCCAAATTGTAAAATGGTCTTATCTATTGGCGATTTCGTTCCAATTCACATTCCAAGTACTATTCGGCATGCTAATTACATTGCCGGTTGCCAAATTGCATTATCTCTTATAGTTTCCGAGATATGGGCTATCGATAATTTACACCTTAGGCTCTGCTTCTAACTTGGGCCCAAATTGTAAAATGGCCTTATCTATTGGCGATTTCGTTCCAATTCACATTCCAAGTAATATTCGGCATGCTAATTACATTGCCGGTTGCCAAATTGCATTATCTCTTGTAGTTTCCGAGATATGGACTATCAATAATTTACACCTTAGGCTCTGCTTCTAACTTGGGCCCAAATTGTAAAATGGTCTTATCTATTGGCGATTTCGTTCCAATTCACATTCCAAGTAATATTCGGCATGCTAATTACATTGCCGGTTGCCAAATTGAATTATCTCTTATAGTTTCCGAGATATGGACTATCGATAATTTACACCTTAGGCTCTGCTTCTAACTTGGGCCCAAATTGTAAAATGGTCTTACCTATTGGCGATTACGTTCCAATTCACATTCCAAGTAATATTCGGCATGCTAATTACATTGCCGGTTGCCAAATTGCATTATCTCTTATAGTTTCCGAGATATGGACTATCGATAATTTACACCTTAGGCTCTGCTTCTAACTTGGGCCCAAATTGTAAAATGGTCTTATCTATTGGCGATTTCGTTCCAATTCACATTCCAATTAATATTCGGCATGCTAATTACATTGCCGGTTGCCAAATTGCATTATCTCTTATAGTTTCCGAGATATGGACTATCGATAATTTACACCTTAGGCTCTGCTTCTAACTTGGGCCCAAATTGTAAAATGGTCTTATCTATTGGCGATTTCGTTCCAATTCACATTCCAAGTAATATTCGGCATGCTAATTACATTGCCGGTTGCCAAATTGCATTATCTCTTATAGTTTCCGAGATATGGACTATCGATAATTTACACCTTAGGCTCTGCTTCTAACTTGGGCCCAAATTGTAAAATGGTCTTATCTATTGGCGATTTCGTTCCAATTCACATTCCAAGTAATATTCGGCATGCTATTTACATTGCCGGTTGCCAAATTGCATTATCTCTTATAGTTTCCGAGATATGGACTATCGATAATTTAAACCTTAGGCTCTGCTTCTAACTTGGGCCCAAATTGTAAAATGGTTTTATCTATTGGCGATTTCGTTCCAATTCACATTCCAAGTAATATTCGGCATGCTAATTACATTGCCGGTTGCCAAATTGCATTATCTCTTATAGTTTCCGAGATATGGACTATCGATAATTTACACCTTAGGCTCTGCTTCTAACTTGGGCCCAAATTGTAAAATGGTCTTATCTATTGGCGATTTCGTTCCAATTTACATTCCAAGTACTATTCGGCATGCTAATTACATTGCCGGTTGCCAAATTGCATTATCTCTTATAGTTTCCGAGATATGGACTATCGATAATTTACACCTTAGGCTCTGCTTCTAACTTGGGCCCAAATTGTAAAATGGTCTTATCTATTGGCGATTTCGTTCCAATTCACATTCCAAGTACTATTCGGCATGCTAATTACATTGCCGGTTGCCAAATTGCATTATCTCTTATAGTTTCCGAGATATGGACTATCGATAATTTACACCTTAGGCTCTGCTTCTAACTTGGGCCCAAATTGTAAAATGGCCTTATCTATTGGCGATTTCGTTCCAATTCACATTCCAAGTAATATTCGGCATGCTAATTACATTGCCGGTTGCCAAATTGCATTATCTCTTGTAGTTTCCGAGATATGGACTATCAATAATTTACACCTTAGGCTCTGCTTCTAACTTGGGCCCAAATTGTAAAATGGTCTTATCTATTGGCGATTTCGTTCCAATTCACATTCCAAGTAATATTCGGCATGCTAATTACATTGCCGGTTGCCAAATTGAATTATCTCTTATAGTTTCCGAGATATGGACTATCGATAATTTACACCTTAGGCTCTGCTTCTAACTTGGGCCCAAATTGTAAAATGGTCTTACCTATTGGCGATTACGTTCCAATTCACATTCCAAGTAATATTCGGCATGCTAATTACATTGCCGGTTGCCAAATTGCATTATCTCTTATAGTTTCCGAGATATGGACTATCGATAATTTACACCTTAGGCTCTGCTTCTAACTTGGGCCCAAATTGTAAAATGGTCTTTTCTATTGGCGATTTCGTTCCAATTCACATTCCAATTAATATTCGGCATGCTAATTACATTGCCGGTTGCCAAATTGCATTATCTCTTATAGTTTCCGAGATATGGACTATCGATAATTTACACCTTAGGCTCTGCTTCTAACTTGGGCCCAAATTGTAAAATGGTCTTATCTATTGGCGATTTCGTTCCAATTCACATTCCAAGTAATATTCGGCATGCTAATTACATTGCCGGTTGCCAAATTGCATTATCTCTTATAGTTTCCGAGATATGGACTATCGAAAATTTACATCTTAGGCTCTGCTTCTAACTTGGGCCCAAATTGTAAAATCGTCTTATCTATTGGCGATTTCGTTCCAATTCACATTCCAAGTAATATTCGGCATGTTAATTACATTGCCGGTTGCCAAATTGCATTATCTCTTATAGTTTCCGAGATATGGACTATCGATAATTTACACCTTAGGCTCTGCTTCTAACTTGGGCCCAAATTGTAAAATGGTCTTATCTATTGGCGATTTCGTTCCAATTCACATTCCAAGTAATATCCGGCATGCTAATTACATTGCCGGTTGCCAAATTGAATTATCTCTTATAGTTTCCGAGATATGGACTATCGATAATTTACACCTTAGGCTCTGCTTCTAACTTGGGCCCAAATTGTAAAATGGTCTTATCTATTGGCGATTTCGTTCCAATTCACATTCCAAGTAATATTCGGCATGCTAATTACATTGCCGGTTGCCAAATTGCATTATCTCTTATAGTTTCCGAGATATGGACTATCGATAATTTACATCTTAGGCTCTGCTTCTAACTTGGGCCTAAATTGTAAAATGGTCTTATCTATTGGCGATTTCGTTCCAATTCACATTCCAAGTAATATTCGGCATGCTAATTACATTGCCGGTTGCCAAATTGCATTATCTCTTATAGTTTCCGAGATATGGACTATCGATAATTTACACCTTAGGCTCTGCTTCTAACTTGGGCCCAAATTGTAAAATGGTCTTATCTATTGGCGATTTCGTCCCAATTCACATTCCAAGTGATATTCGGCATGCTAATTACATTGCCGGTTGCGAAATTGCATTATCTCTTATAGTTTCCGAGATATGGACTATCAATAATTTACACCTTAGGCTCTGCTTCTAACTTGGACCCAAATTGTAAAATGGTCTTATCTATTGGCGATTTCGTTCCAATTCACATTCCAAGTAATATTCGGCATGCTAATTACATTGCCGGTTGCCAAATTGCATTATCTCTTATAGTTTCCGAGATATGGACTATCGATAATTTATACCTTAGGCTCTGCTTCTAACTTGGGCCCAAATTGTAAAATGGTCTTATCTATTGGCGATTTCGTTCCAATTCACACTCCAAATAATATTCGGCATGCTAATTACATTGCCGGTTGCGAAATTGCATTATCTCTTATAGTTTCCGAGATATGGACTATCGATAATTTACACCTTAGGCTCTGCTTCTAACTTGGGCCCAAATTGTAAAATGGTCTTATCTATTGGCGATTTCGTCCCAATTCACATTCCAAGTGAT